>NW_007735673.1:10203-14985 GCF_000696425.1 Galeopterus variegatus
AAGGAAGGAAGGAAGGAAGGAAGGAAGGAAGGAAGGAAGGAAGGAAGGAAGGAAGGAGAAGAAGGAAGGAAAATGTGGTATACAAACACAATGTAATACTACTCAAGCATAAAAAGAGTGACATTCTGCAATTTACAGCAACATGGACAATCTTGGAGAAAATTATGTTAAGTGAAATAAACCAGGCTCAGAAAAAGAAACATTGCATGTCTTCACTCATAAGTGGGAGTAAGAAGGAAAGAAAAAAAGAAAGAAAGATCACAATAATACATTGAACTTTCAGAAGGAGAGAACAGAACTGTGGTTACTAGAGATGGGAAAGGGGGGGGAGTTAGGGAGAAATTTGTTAATAGACACAAAGAATGGTTGCATTTTACAATGATGAATATGCCAATTATCTTGATTTGATCATCACATGTTGTACACAAATACTGACAGTCAACTCTGTACCTCACAAATACATATAATCAATTATTTTTCAATAAAAATGAAGGAAAGAAGAAAAGGAGGAGAGAAAGAAAGAAGGAAGGAAAAAAGGAAAGGAAGAGAGATGAAAGAAAGAAAGAAAGAAAGAAAGAAAGAAAGAAAGAAAGAAAGAAAGAAAAGAAAGAAAAGAAAGGAAAGAAAGAATTGATCTATAAATTCCATATAATGTTAGTTGGTATCTGAGGAGGTCTGTCTTTCTTTCTCTCTTTTTCTTTCTTTCTTTCTTTCTTTCTTTCTTTCTTTCTTTCTTTCTTTCTTTCTTTCTTTCTTTCTTTCTCTTTCTTTCTTTCTTTCTTTCCTTTCTTTCCTTTCTTTCCTTCTTTCTTTCCTTTCTTTCCTTTCTAACAATAATAAATACCCTGAACCATGAGCAAATATATCTCTCCGTTTAATTAGGTCTTCTTTAATTTTTCTCAGCAATGTTTTGGTTTTAGTTTTCAGTGTTCAGGTTTTGAATATCTTCAATTAGATTTACTCCTAAGTCACTTAGTGACACTATTGGAAACTGTATTTTAAAAATTTTAGTTTTCTATTTTATTGCTAGAATACTGTAGTATTGAATATTGTAGATTTCATCAGATTGTCTACATAGATGATCAGATCAGGTCATCTGCTAATAAACACAGTTTAACTTCTTTCTTTCCAATTTGTGTCCATGTAGTTTTATTTTCTTGTCTTATTACACTGAATAGAACATCCAGTACAATGTTAAGAAGTGGAGGAGGCGGACATCCTTGTCTTTTTCCTGATCATAGAGGGAAAGTGTTCAATCTTTTACAATTAAGAATAATATTAGCACTAGGTTTTTCATAGATGCCCTTTGTAAGTTTGAGGAAGTTCATTTTAATTCCCATTTTGTTGAGAGTTTTTATCAGGAACAGGTATTAGATTTTGTCAAATGCTTTTCCTGTATCTATTGAGATGACCATACGATTCTTCTTTTTCAGTTTGCAAATATGGTGGGTTTCAGTGACTGATGTTCAAATGTTACAACAACCATGCAAGTTTGGATAAACCTCATTTGCTCATGATATATTATTTTTGTATATTGTTTGATCTGAGTTGTGGAAATTTCATTTAACTTTTTTAAATCTATTTTTATAATGGATATAGGTTTGTAAGAATACTGGTCTGTGTTTGCTTGTGTTTCTTGTGATGTCTTTGTCCCTTTGGTATTAGGGTAATGCTGACCTGTAGAATAAGTTGAGAATTATTTCCTCCTCTTCAATTTCATAGAAGAGTTTGTGTAGAATTAGTATTATTTCTCAGTTAATGTTTGGTAGGATTCACCAGTGAAGGCATCTGGGCCCAGAGTTTTCTTTGTTGGAAGATTTTCAATTGCAAATTCAATTTTTTTAGTAGATATTGGGCTATTCAAATTATCTATTTCTTCTTCAGCGACCTTTAGTAGTTTGTGACTATTAAGGAATTTGCACGTCATTGAAATTTTGAATTTGTTGATATAAAGTTGTTCTTAATATTCTTACTATCTTTTAATATCTATCAAATTTGTAGTCGTGTGAACTCTCTAATTCCTCCTATTGTTAATTTGTATCTCTTCTCTCTCTTTCTTTTTCTGATCAGTCTGGTTAGAGTTCAGTCTAGTTAATATCCAATCAATTTAATATAATCAAATTGGTTTTACATGTGAGCACAGTATAAGCATTACTTTTTAGAATTAAAAGGTTTCAGACCCGAGAGTGTGGCAAGATGGCCACTACGTTTGGTCAGATGGATAGAATCTGAGGCTTGGTATGAAGTAGCTTGTTAGTGCTGGTATCTCATCTTTCAGGCCTATCCAGTTTTCAGGCCTTCCTCAATCATAGGCTGGAGGGAATGTTCCATGAAGCTTATTCAGTTCTTGGTAGTCAGTGGCTGACTGGTTCCTCCTCTCCTTCATGAGATGCAGGGCAGCAATCCTTAAGTTTAAGTCTCAGATCACAATTTGTTTCCATGAATGTAATCAATCAAATATTGACAGGGAGAGTTTAGTATAGAGGTTGCTTTTCAGATAGGGTTTGAGATATTTGTACTAAGAGGTTAGTCAGAACTTACATGTAGGTCCCAAAGCAAAGCCTGGTGTTTAGGAAAAATCCAAGTAATGACATAAAGGAGAAGGAATGATGGTATTACTAGAAGCCAACAAACATTTTGGAGGGCAGGTTGAGGTATGTGAAGGGGGTAATATTGAGCAACAGGTCCAGAGCCTGATTTCGCAGGGAAATAAAGTCAAAACGAAAAACAAACAAACAAACAAAAAACCCAGAGGAAGCTCTAGTAAGTGGAGATTAGACAACAAGAGACCCAGAACTCTTACTTAACTATGCACCTTAATAAGTTTGGAAGAAAGACAGGAGAAGAAAAGCTGATAATATTAGTACTCTTAATGACTCAGCAGGTATTAATTCAATAGTTGCATAGGAATTTAGGAACACCTGTGTTGAATTAAGCTGTGAGAAAACTCTGTGGAAAGCAGAGGCAGAGGACTGTGATAGGACTTAAAGAAGTAGATTTTAGAAGATACGAAAGATCATTGTGAGATTTCTAGTACTTTCCTTTCTTAGTACAAGTGAAGGGATGAACTGAGTAGTTCTCAGAAGTTCTTTGTGGTCCATTTGTCTAAACTATGCTATTCACAAAACTGCATAGACATGTTTAGCTCCATGAATATTTTACAAAATACTGTAACTTTTTCCTTACTTTATTTTTGGCATCACAAGATTATTTTGAGCAAGAAATATTCAAAATTATGAACATGGCATTAATTATAGATTCACTTTATCCATCTGATATTATGTTTCATCCTTGCATAGACACTCTTTAGAAACAGAATATTATTTTTCATTTAAGCAAACTCTGAACTGATTGGTTCATAGGGAAAAAAAAATCCCTTCACCTGTTTAATTATTTGATGACCACTACAATTATTTCCCATTAAATGAAAATGAGACTCTATAATATTATTGATCTGTTCTAACTAACTAATTTTTTTTTTCCTTTTTGTCTTTTTTTTTTTTTACTGACCGGCAATGGGATCGCAACCCTCGGTGTTGCGCCCGCACCGCGCTCAGCCAGTGAGCGGGAACCGGTCTCCACATGGGATCCGAACCCTCGGGGGGAACGCCGCCGCGCTCCCAAGCGGCGCACTCTCCAGTGCGCCACCAGGCTGGCCTGGGGTATTTTTAATGATAAAATATAATTAAAGGGCCGACCCCATGGCTCACTCTGGATAGTGCAGCGCTGGGAGTGCAGCGGCATTCCCACCGTGGGTTCGGATCCTACATAGGGATGGCCGGTGCACTCACTGGCTGAGTGCAGTGCGGGCGACATCACACCAAGGGTTGCGATCCCCTTACCGGTCACAAAAAAGATTAAAAAAAAAAAAAATACAGGTTTCTAATAACTTTAAGATGATACCATTGAACTGGGTAAGAATATCCAGAACTCTGATGAGGAAACTGAATCATAAACTGCTAAACCAACATTGAGTAGAACAAAAATTAATCACACAGGACTAAATGAACTGGTGAGGATGATTATAATTTTTATGACTTTCTGTTCAGAACATTGCTGGTTCCTTAATGTTTTGCTTTCCAGATTTAAAGAACCACTTTTCTCTTTTTTTTTGTTAAGCTACCTATAACTTACAGCAGTTTGGTAGGTTGTATCCTTGTAAATGAAAAACTGAAACATTTATCTTTTTCTCCCTACCTGATCCCCCTAGAATTCAGAAATATTGTTATTTCCATAAATTCTATTAGAACCTGTGTTTACGGGAGCCAGAATCCAGAGGTGAGCATAACACCAAATGCTTTTCTCAGTACTTTTCTAAACACTTTGTTCATAACTTCATTTAACCCTTATAGAAAACCAATGAGGCATATGCCATTATTCTCATTTTACAGATGAGGAAACTGAGGCACAAAGAGGTTACATAACTTTCTCAAGGTCCCACAGCTGGTGAATTAGAATTTCAACCCAGGTAGTCTGACTCAAGAACCCCTATTTTTTAAAAAAAAATTTAAATTTTACTTATTTAATTTTTAGGGGAGCAGCTGGCTGGTACAGGGATCTGACCCCTTGACCTTGGTATTATTAACACCATGCCCTAACCAGCTGAGCTAACCGGCCAGCCTCAGAGCCTCTATTCTTTTTTTTTTTTTTCCTTTTTGTCTTTTTTTACTGACTGGTAACGGGATTGCAACCCTCGGTGTCACGCCCGTACCGGGGACCGGCAATGGGATCGCCACCCTCGGTGTTGCGCCCGCACCTCGCTCAGCCAGTGAGCGGGAACCG
>NW_007735673.1:15985-20559 GCF_000696425.1 Galeopterus variegatus
GCCCAGTTTATTTGTGTATTTATTTATTTATTTTTAGCTCCCACAAATAAGTGAGAACATGTGATATTTCTCTTTCAGTGCCTGACTCATTTCACTTAATATAATTCTCTCTAGGTCCATCCATGTCATTGCGAATGGCAGTATTTCACCCTTTCTTACAGCAGAATAGTATTCTATTGTTTAGATATACCACGTTTTCAGTATCTACTGCTGTACGGCCAAGGCGGATTTAGATATACCACGTTTTCCGTATCTACTTATCTGATGATGGACATTTGGGTTGGTTCCAACTCTTAGCTATTGTAAAGAGTGCTGCAATGAACATTGGGGAACAGGTATACCTTTCACTTGATGATTTCCATTCCTCTGTGTATATTCCCAGCAGTGGGATAGCTGGGTCATATGGTAGATCTATCTGAAATTGTTTGAGGAACCTCCATACCATTTTCCATAGAGGCTGCACCATTTTGCAGTCCCACCAACAATGTATGAGAGTTCCATTTTCTCTGCAAACTCGCCAGCATTTATCATTCACCGTCTTTTGGATATTAGCCATCCTAACTGGTATTAAACTTGTGCCTTCATCTACAGTACTGTGATTGTTAATGATAAAAGCAAAAGGTCAGCCCATGTAAAATCTACTTTTTACTAGCCATTTGTTAAACATTTGTATCTTGGACTACTATACACTGGATGCATTATGAGTAAAAAATAAAGATGCTGGACTGTGGGAATATATAAAATTTGAAGAGAAAGCACTGGGTAATGGTACAAATGCACACTTGGTATTACAGCAACACATCCAAATTTAACCATTTATTCTTATATTAATAGTTATGATGAGAAAGGCATGCCATTTTCTCATATAATAGTATAATATTGCAGTTTGTATAACTGTAATAGAAACTTGAAGTGAGATAACTGACTTGTTAAAAAAATGTGTATAGGATAATGTCAAGAGTAAAGATTTCTACTAGCACAAAAGGATGAAAAATTATAGCATCTACACTCAGTAGCGTGTACAAAACTGCCTTTAAATTAACTCTAGTATTAATGAAAATATTGGAAATGTTAGATATGAATTCTTGAGTAAGAAAATAGGCTGTGAGAGCAAAGGTAAATCATTTGAATTTAGAATAAGAGAATAGTTCTGAAAACACCATGAATATATAGAATATTTCTACAGAACAACATGTTTCACATTTTGAGTGATAAACATTCATTCTCTTCTTCTAAGAGAAGTAAAGCAAAGCATTTCTAAAGAAAGTAGTCATCAGTCTGGAAACATAGGTATCTGGGCGTATGCAAAAATATATGTCAAAATCCAAGACGAAAAATTGAAGATAGCTGATGCCCAAAAGGATATATGCTTTAAAATCACAAGTAAAGCCAACGTGGTTGATTTCCCCTGCTTTACTGATGTTCTTCATGCATAATTCATTTAATAAGATCAAAACGTCAGTCAAACTTAGTATGTAGAAATTCTACCTTATTTTTAAAATACCGAATAATAAATCTTTATAATCTTATAATCTATTTTTTAAAAAGTCAGATTCTGAATATAATTTCAAAAAAAAATCCAAAATAGTTTGATCAACATTATTCTATAATTGTATTTGTGTATAAATGCATGCATTTGATTTATTCTTGTTTACTTTAAAAAAAACAAAAGCTTTAAATGCAGGAATAGCATATTTTGAAGAAGTGAATAATCTCCCAAAGTGATTGA
The DNA here is from genome assembly GCF_000696425.1 of Galeopterus variegatus. Lineage (NCBI taxonomy): Eukaryota > Metazoa > Chordata > Mammalia > Dermoptera > Cynocephalidae > Galeopterus > Galeopterus variegatus. The sequence continues at coordinate 17,715 of NW_007735673.1, forward strand.
TACCTTACAGAAAAGTTATCTTTTAATTGTATAAACTTCTGAAAAGTTTATTTTAAAAAATCATCAGCATTATTTACAAAAGTATATAAATTACTTTAGATACAATTTCAAAATAGTAAACACCATAAAGGAAACAATTTTATGATTAAATTAATATGTATGCACTCTATTTTTATTATATTCATTAATTTATATTATCAGTAATTTAATTGCTTTTACATTATTATGAAATTTTTAAAAGTTTATGCCTTTAAAAATTATGGGGCTTTGGTAACTTTATTTTCTTTTATTTAAATAATTCTTGAAATGGAATTAACTAATTTAATGGACTTCTGTAAAATAAGCTTTTGATGATCTATTTTTTATCTGTAACTAAAACTAAGATTATTTTTCAATAATCCACAAACAGACAGAACTTTCAACATAGTAATTATTAATCTGGCATTTTATACCAAATTTCATTTTACGAGAACTGGCCATTTTCCTTTGATGGGCTATTAACATTAGGTCAGATAAATTGAATGTCATTAATAAATATCTATATTTCCATGAAAATAATTAAGAGGAATTCAGGAAATAATGTTATGACACTAATATTTGATATTTTTGCAATAGTTCCAAGTAATCTCTTGTATAATCAAGGTGCTTTAAATTGCTCTACTTTGTGGTCTTTTTAATCCTATAAGTCACAATATAGTGTAGTGAACATAGGAAAAATATTTAAATATCAGAGTATGCTTGTCTTGATATCATATATTACTGTGCTAATTATTTTGTTTTAATAATCAACAATATTATATATTTAATTCATTAAACAAATCTTATCATCGTCTACAATGTGCCAGGCAATATTTTAGGATCTGAGATAGCCCAGTGAATAAAACATTAAAAATTTTCTGTCCTCCATCTTACATTCTAGTATGTATATTTGAATAGATGAGCGGAAAGAGAACCTCAGCTTCTTTCTACATGATAAATATTTTGATGCTGTTGACATCTCCACTTTTGTGTTATAGTCTCTTCTGCTTCCACTTCTTGTCCAAACTCCTTCCTGGTTCTTCTTTTCTACCAACTTTATGTTAATATTCTTTGCTAGCCCTTCTTTCAATAGCTCAAATATTGGAGTTCCCAAAATTATGTCCCTTGGTTTTCTCATCCCTTTATCCTTTTTCCTGGAATACTACCATTCACTCCAAAGACTTTATCCATCCAGTATTATGTATTTGATATCTAATTCCAATCTCCTCTCTACCCCAGGCCTTTGAATTCCAGGTCATTATTTTACCTGCTTCGTGATCATATTCCCCTTTGTATTCCAAAATAAAGTTCAAGGCAAAACCATTGTATGAGGCAAGTGGACTAATTTAATTGATGTATAGCAAAATTAATAAAGCATTCCCAAATAACATAATTTCAAATGTAAAATGAAAGCAACGTTAGAAATATATACATATATTAACAAACACGCCAGTACAGAAAGCCTTTAACATATCCTCAATCTGTGATAGGCTATGTTCAGATGATCAATATAGCCACAAAACATCACAATGCACTAATTAATTATTAGAAAGATATAAATTTTTCTAATATTATAGTCAAGATAAGTTATATGTGAACATTATAACAAAATTATATTGTTTATAAAGTTTTAAATTATCTCCTAAACAAAATCAAAACCACAATTAGTAAACCAAAATCATTAATATACAAATTGCATATTGAATACTATCAAATTTAACTCATCAATAACTTAAAGTATTAAGAGAGCATCACCAGAGTTCATTATTGAAGTCAAACAGATGTGTTAATATTATTCATCATAAGATGATAAATAATGATTGTTGATCAATATGTATAGACAGTTATCATTTCGTAAACTAGTGGTTGTGGCCTCTAGGAGTTGATTTATAGATTCACTAGCTGAAAAAGTATTTAGAATGTCAAAGAGTGGGACAAAAAATTAGAGTCTGGGGGAGAGCAGGGTCTTTTTTGGCAACCAGTCCCCTAGCCGTATTAATGCTGGAATCTTAAAGAACTTGAAAACTGAATCTGAACTTACTCTTTCATTGAGGGACTCTGAAAGGCATGCATAGTCATTGGTGCTTCAAGCTTGAAGTGAAAATGTGTGAAAGTGTGAAAGAGAAGTTGTCCATACGTATGCAAAAAAATATTACTTGTCCTTGGCATATTGAGAACTCTCAGTATTTGAGCATTGTTTCCGTATCTTAAGATCCTGAATTTTGCAAGCAGTAGTAAACAACATTCCTGGCCAGGATGTCAATGTTGTCAAAAAAAGACTTTAGGCAAAATAGGAGAGAATACTCATAGCAGTTAACACCCATCAACAGCTTCCAGTGAGGTAGAACCACAGCAAAGAATATAAGAAAGCTGAGAAACTTTATGCCAAAACATAAAACTTAGATAAAATCAACAAATTCCTAGAAAAATTCAAGTTAAAACTGTCCCACAAAGACATCAATATATGAATAGTCTAGAACTACCAAAGAACTTAATTCAGCAAGCTAAAATTTTCTCACATAAATACAAAACATAAAACTTAGATAAAATCAACAAATTCCTAGAAAAATTCAAGTTAAAACTGTCCCACAAAGACATCAATATTTGAATAGTCTAGAACTACCAAAGAACTTAATTCAGCAAGCTAAAATTTTCTCACATAAATACACCATGCCTAGATGGTTTTATTGGTGAGCCATAACAAATATTAAATAATAGATGATAAAGTTTGCCACACAACAGAAAAGGAAAATTGTCCTACAGCTCATTTATGGGATTATTATAAAATTGATATGAGAACAGATAAGGGCAATATGGAAGAATTTTC
>NW_007735673.1:20925-21493 GCF_000696425.1 Galeopterus variegatus
ATGATGGAGAATTTGAGATTTACCCAGAATTTCAGAGTTGGTTTAATACCAAAAAGTCTATTAATGTAACTCATAACATTAAGAGATTAAAGGAGAAATTCTAAATGATCACTTTGGTAAATGCAGAGAAATATAAAAGTCTATAGTGTTTCATGTTAAATCCCTTAACATAAGGTAGAAAAGGAAACATTCAAAATATGATCAAAAATAGTTACCCAAAACTGACAGTGAAATATATTAAAATAACTTATTCCTTTAAATATCCAGATTACATTATAAATCCAGACTATGTCTACGATAAACAATTTTATTTCATCTTTTTCAGGATAGTAAGGTCAGTGTAATCGGAGAGGATAAAGAAATATATGCAGGAACTTGAAAGGGAGAAACAGATATTTCATAATAGGCTTGTTACATTACCCTAAATAGAACCCCCCCCCAAATCTATAGACAAATAAGTATAATTAATATATGATTCAAGGTGCAATCAGGAAAGCAGAAATGATAGACAGGGATTTAATTCCAGTAATTAGGCTACAAAATTGTTGAGTGGATTAGAAAAACAAAG
>NW_007735673.1:21671-26133 GCF_000696425.1 Galeopterus variegatus
GACAGGGATTTAATTCCAGTAATTAGGCTACAAAATTGTTGAGTGGATTAGAAAAACAAAGAGGGATAGGCAGTATCTGGAGAGATTAAGAAAGACAGGGGAGGAGATCAGGGACAACAGGAAGCCGCAACCACAATGGAAGGAGATCAGGTGATCTGCTCAAGTGGCAGGCACTACCGCGTGAGAATGAGACCCTAGCCCTTTTCTGGTTTCCAGTCGTCCAAGGCTGTGTGCTCTTCTGAGCTACCTGCCTCTGTCCTTAACCACGACTTAGTCACTACAGAAGCCAGTATTTATTTCCTATTACCAGCACCACCACTGCTAAAATTAGTTGTCTGAAGCCACAGCAGCTGTGGCTGCTGCCACTGTGAAAGCCAGTAGTTGCTTGTGGAAGCCACAGCCTCAGTTACTTCTACAGTACTACGCCTTCCTCTCTAACCTTCTAAGAGTGTGGACCTTTATCAAAACTTAATCACAACCCAGTTCTCAAGGCATTCTGGGAAGTGTAGTTTTCAAGCGTCCAATTCCAGCCTTAGAGGGACAGAATAGAAAGGTGAGTGTGAGCCTCAGAACCAACAGAGAATATCTGGTGAAATTAATAAAAGAAATGAGCAAGTTTTCTAAATAAAAGGGCTAGATTTACAATCACTACACAGAAACTGAATTTTCATATAAATCATTAATTATAAATTAACATTAAAATAGCATTTGCAATATTAAAAATAGGATAATTTTAATGTGGATTCTAAAACAATTTTTAATTCTAAAACAAAATATCCAAGACTAGAACTAAAATTACAAAACTTTATTATAAGACATTAAAGAATATCTAAATGAATTTCAAAATATGGCAAGACTAGAAAGACTCAATATTTCCTTACCAAATCAGCCCAAACTGATATACCAGCGGTCTTCAAAGAGTTCATGGAAAGATTAGTATTATCATTTAACTCTATTTTTCCACAAACCTTTTGAAGTGCTTATATAGAATCAAAGCAACTATAATCATCACTATACCATCCGTTTTGTTNTAAAACAATTTTTAATTCTAAAACAAAATATCCAAGACTAGAACTAAAATTACAAAACTTTGTTATAAGACATTAAAGAATATCTAAATGAATTTCAAAATATGGCAAGACTAGAAAGACTCAATATTTCATTACCAAATCAGCCCAAACTGATATACCAGCGGTCTTCAAAGAGTTCATGGAAAGATTAGTATTATCATTTAACTCTATTTTTCCACAAACCTTTTGAAGTGCTTATATAGAATCAAAGCAACTATAATCATCACTATACCATCCGTTTTGTTGTTTTTATTTTTGTTTTTATGTTAGCAATTCTAAAATTTATATGGATGATTTAGGTTCAAGATTTACGTGAAAAAGAATAAATATGAAATTGTCCTAGCTAATGTAGAACATATATAAGAAGACCCTATATACATATAGTAATTTAGACCAAGTAATGAATATATAAATGGAACAAACTAAAGTACCCAGATTTACACATATATGCCATATTACTATATTATAATACTCTCATTGCCAATCAATAGAAAAATTATGGACTGTTAAAAAAATTGTGGTAGCAAAATTAGTTGACATTATTTTTAAAAATTAAATGGTGGGCTGGCCCGGTGGTGCACTGGAGAGTGTGCCACTTGGGAGCGTGGCGGCGCTCCCGCCGAGGGTTCGGATCCCATGTGCAGACCGGTTCCCGCTCACTGGCTGAGCACGGTGCGGGCGCAACACCAAGGGTTGCGATCCTGATACCGGTCAGTAAAAAAGACAAAAAAGGAAAAAAATAATTAATTAATTAATTAAATGGTATTGTTATCCCATTCTATACAAATCATTTTCAGGAAGACTAAATATGTAAATAGGAAAAGCAAAATTTAGAACATTTAAAAGGAAATATAAGGTAGGAAATTATGAAGTCTGTTAACCAGAATCCACTATAAACACAGTATAGAAATTGAAATAAAATATTAAAACAATCAGCTGACAAATACTTGTACCATATTAAATACCAATAGTTACTTCAATAGAAAATTAAAAAAAAAATAGGCTTTTCACAGAAGAGAAAATATATCTGTTCAATAAACACATGAAAAGATAGTCATCCTTATTAGTCATTGTAAAATGCTTTTCACAACCACAATGTAATACAATTTTACACACGCCACATAGAAAATATTAAGTCTGACAATACTAATTGTGAGGATGTGGAACAAATGCTGGTACAATGTAATTTTATACAATAACTTTTGAAAATGATTTGATATTATCTGGTAAAAGTCAAAGATGTGCCTGTCCTATGACACCATAATTTAACTCTTAAGAAACTGTTGCCATATATGCAAGGAGAAATTATAATAATGTTCATGGGAGACTGGTTAGTCTTAGCAAAACCTGGAAACTACCAAAATGTTTACTGAAAGGAAAATGATTAAGTAAATGTTTGCATAGTTACTGTATTTAATTAGCATAAATCACAGAAAATTAATAATAACTAAATATTTCTGTAACCTAAGAAACTCAAATGCAGGTTTAGGTTAAATGTATTTTTACCTATTTGGAAAAATTTTGAAGAAGCTCATGTGGTTAAAGAGTAAATTTGAAATGCCTTATGCTGAGAGACAGCCATACCAGAAAATTCACCCCAACTTCATTTCCACACGTACTCACACTCTCCTCCCATCCCAAATGAACTTTTTCAGTTGTGGCAAACATAAACTCCACCTCACTTTGCTTTTCCCTGGCACAAAAGTTACATTTCCTATCCTCCTCCCCAGGAAGATAGTGGAATTCATTCTTGTCAAAATCCATGTAATAGTTTTCAGAGCTCTACATAATCTCACCATCGTGTATCTTTCTGACTCTGATTTCATCTCCTACTACTTCCTGCTTTGCTTTTCTGTTCTTTATTGGTCATCAAAGCCGCTAGGAGAGCTGCCAACTCAGGGCCTTTGAACTTGCTCTTCTCTGTGGCCGAAAGCTATGCACCTGACTCACTCTCTCACTTCCTTCAATTCTTTTCTTCATCATCACAATAATGTTTCTTTCACCACTTGGTATAAAATTACAACCTTATCCTTCATCTGCAGCAATGCTTTATTGCTCAATCTCTATCTATGTTTTATTTTTTTTCCGTCATGCCAGTCAGCCTCTAACCTCCAATTTTGTTTGCATGTTTACTTACTTATTTATTGGCTCCCTATTGTAAATTCAAGGACTATGTTCTTAAAATACAAACATCGTGCAGCTACTTTGGAAACAAACTATTTGTTTCAGTCTTAAATGAATTACAAACTCTTCATCTATAAAATGGGGCCACAACATACTACCACTAGATGAACTTATTTACATGTTTGTTAAACAGATAAGTCTAGGCTACAATGAATTTTGTTCACGTAAAGCATTTATCCTGATAATGGTTCTGCTTACACATTTTTAGACAAGCACCGGATCATCACATATTGTGCATTCTTAGATGTATTAGAGAATCTTCATAGAAAACAGTTCAATACAGTTTTTGTTCATGGTCATGAAAAATATCCATGGGTTTGTTTATTCTTTATAGATAAGAGAAATGAGACCTATCCAAGTTATCAAAAACAGAATGCTAGAATGACAGCTGAGAACAACATTGTAGTAAATCTCTGGAACAGGTTGGCATTCATCTGGGAGTTTTGAAGATTCTGAAGTACAATCATCCCACTGAAAACAATTAATATAAAAAACATTCATTTTCCAGAAGAACTGGAGGTTGTCAAACTTTGTCCTGAACTTTTTAAAAGATGTTTGTGGCTTACAGGGAATTATGGACCAGTAGGACTTACATTAGAATCCCCTCCTTCCTCAAGAAAAATCGCAAGATAATTTAAATAAAATAAAATAAAATAAAGCTAGTTATAAAATATGAAAATGAGTTTAATTCCCCTAAAATAAACCATTATGTTTTCTATAAGGGCACAATAAACTTCAGACTCAATAGATGAAAATAGTACATTAGCAGTCTCAAAACTACAAGAAATATTTGAAAAGATCAAAACAATAATTGACCAAGGAAAGAAAGTTAGCCTTTTAAAAATCAAATGAGAAGATAAGAAAACAATCTTGACATTATCAAAAATTCATAGACAGAATACTGAGTGAGAATGAGAACAAAACTAAACAACATCTGTAAAACTGAAAAAAATAGTATTTTGGGGGGTCAGAATCTCTCCCTTAGGGCTACAGTTCCTACATATGATTTTAACAGTTATGTATTGCTCTACAATGTATGTTAGATTTTATTTTAACAGGCACGGTAATATTTATATAAAGATATAGGTGACATTATCTAAGACCACCTAATTTACCTTTTACAAATGAAAGTAATTATATTTGTACAAACTAGCAAGAAAAACAAATTTTAAAATTTTTATCTTTTATATATATATATATATATATAT
>NW_007735673.1:26212-31328 GCF_000696425.1 Galeopterus variegatus
TATATATATATATATATATATATATATATATGTACGTATTTTATTGTACATATCTGTGGGGTACAACATCGAACATCAGTACCAGTGTGCAACATATGATGCTCAAATCAGAACAATCAGCACATCTATCGTCACACAATGCAATTGGTCCTTGTGGCCCACCACCAATTCCTCCCCCTTCCTCCTACCCCAGCAACCCCACACTGTTCTCCTCTCCCGAAAAGTCCAATGTATTATTGTGATTGCTGCATGCCTCTCCTTCTTTATTTATTTGTTCATTCATTCACCCATTTTTTTATTAGCTGCCACATATAAGTGAGGACATGCAGTATTTCTCCTTCTGTGCCTGGCTTATTTCACTTAACATAATTTTCTCTCAGTTTATCCATGTTACTGCAAATGGCAGAATTCCGTTCTTTTTTATGGCAGAGTAGTACTCCATTGTATAATATATCACTTTTTCCTTGTCCACTCATCTGATGATGGGCATTTTGGTTGGTTCCATATCTTGGCTTCTGTAAATAGAGCTGCAATAAACATGGGAGTTTCACTTCGACATGATGATTTCCATTCCTTTGGGTATATACCCAGAAGGGGGATTGCTGGATAGTATGGCAGTTCTATCTGTAATTGTTTGAAGAACCACTGTACCATTATCCATAATAGCCACACCAATTTTCAGTCTCACAAACAGTGTAGGAGGGTTCCCCTTTCTCCACATCCTCGTCTGCACTTGTTATTCTCTGTCTTTTTAATAATAGCCAGTCTAACTGGAGTGACATGATATCCCAGTGTAGTTTTGATTTGCATTTTCCTGATGTTGACTTATGTTGAGCATTTTTCTTGTATCTGTTGGCCATTCGTGTATCTTCCTTTGAGAAATGCTTATTCATCTTCTTTGTCAGCTTTTTAATTGGGTTACTTGATTTTTTACTGTTAAGTTTTTTGAGTTCCTTGTATATTCTGATTATTAATCCTTTGTCAAATTCATATTTCACAAATATTTTTCCCACTGTGTTGGTTATCTTTTTGCTCTATTGATTGTTTCTTTTGCTGTGTGGAAGAAGTTTTTAGTTTGATAGAATCTCATTTGTTTATTTTTCCTTTTATTGCCTGTGTTTTTGCTGTCATATTCATAAAGTCTATGCCCACCCCTACTTCCTGAAGAGTTTCCCCTATGTCTTCTCATAGGAGTTTTATAGTTTCATGACATACATTTAATTCCTTAATCCATTTTTAGTTGATTTCGGTATATCTTGAGAGGCATGGGTCTAGTTTTGTTCTTTTGTATATGGATGTCCAATTTTCCAGCACCATTTATCAAAAGAGGAAGTCTTTTCCCCAGTGTATGTTCTTGGTGCCTTTGTCAGAGATCAGCTGGCTTTAGGTATATGGGCTGATTTCTGCGTTCCCTACTCTGTTCCATTGGTCTGAGTGTCTGTTTTTATGCCAGTATCATGCTGTTTTAGTTACGACAGCTATGTTGGGAATTAATTCCTTTGTACATTCCCTCCTTCGCATCCTGGATTCTTTTTCTCATTTCATTGTGTCATCTAACTGAGCCTTCTTGTATCTCATTGAGTCTCCTTAGGATTGTTGATTGAAATTTCTTTTCAATCATTTCAAGGACTTACTGTTCTATAGGATCTGGTATTTGAGAATTATTATTTTCTTTTGGTGGTGTCATATTTTCTTGTTTTGTTATACTTCTAGTATCTCTACATTGGTGTTTGGTCATCTGGTAGAACAGTTGCTTTTTCTAGTACTCTTGAGTGGGGTTTGAGGAGAGGCAGTTCCTCTTATAGATGTGCCTTATAATGACAGTTGAATGAGGTGTTTTAGTATTGGATCTGGGTAGATGCAGTAGTATAGTCTCCACGTAGGTACTTTGACCAAATTCAGTGTTGGAGTTGCGTGAGAGTGCCTCTGTGGCCTAGTACCCGAGACACTTAGAATTTCCTTGCTGAGGTTGGTGACACTATGTTGGTTCATCAGGACACAAGCAATCTTTCAAATTTTGGGGGGTAGTGCCTTGGAGTCTTGTCACTCTTACGTTATGGTGGGTGTTGTTGGGTGGGCCTGTTGGCAACCAGGCTAGCTCTCCCTGACCCTGATGGGAACACTGGGGCATATTAGTGCTCCTTGATTTGAGTGGGGACCCTTAGTGGGTTTTCTCTTTTCTCTTTCCCTGGGCTCCACTGGTGACTCTTTTTTCTTTTTTCTGGTGACTCTTTTTTTCTGGTTGTCACAGCCCACTCATTCAGCACTGGTGTCTGTGACAATGGCAGGGAGTGTTGCTGATGGCACAGCTGTCAGTCACACAAGCACCCTCAGTGGCAGCTGGGTTGGATTCTTGGGGTCAGGGCACTTTAGCAGTGTCCTGCATGGCTGCCTGTCATAAACAATTGATTTCTCTCTCTCTTTTTCATGAATACTGATAAAAATGAGTTCCTCTGGAGGGAGTGGAGAAACAGAGAGAGGATAGCTACATCACAGATGATCTGACCTTAGTTAAAGATAACAGGAACTGAACCCATTGAGAACAAAGTATGAGGCTGGTCAACTCCCACCCAGGAAGTTCCTTGATGATTATCTGAAACACACAAGCANGGTTGGTTCCATATCTTGGCTTCTGTAAATAGAGCTGCAATAAACATGGGAGTTTCACTTCAACGTGATGATTTCCATTCCTTTGGGTATATACCCCAAAGGGGGATTGCTGGATAGTATGGCAGTTCTATCTGTAATTGTTTGAAGAACCACCATACCATTTTCCATAATAGCCACACCAATTTTCTGTCTCACAAACAGTGTAGGAGGGTTCCCCTTTCTCCACATCCTCGTGTGCACTTGTTATTCTCTGTCTATTTAATAATAGCCAGTCTAACTGGAGTGACATGATATCCCAGTGTAGTTTTGATTTGCATTTTCCTGATGTTGACTTACGTTGAGCATTTTTCCTGTATCTGTTGGCCATTTGTGTATCTTCCTTTGAGAAATGCTTATTCATCTTCTTTGTCAACTTTTTAATTGGGTTACTTGATTTTTTACTGTTAAGTTTATTGAGTTCCTTGTATATTCTGATTATTAATCCTTTGTCAAATTCATATTTCACAAATATTTTTCCCACTGTGTTGGTTATCTTTTTGCTCTATTGATTGTTTCTTTTGCTGTGTGGAAGAAGTTTTTAGTTTGATAGAATCTCATTTGTTTATTTTTCCTTTTATTGCCTGTGTTTTTGCTGTCATATTCATAAAGTCTATGCCCACCCCTACTTCCTGAAGAGTTTCCCCTATGTCTTCTCATAGGAGTTTTATAGTTTCATGACATACATTTAATTCCTTAATCCATTTTTAGTTGATTTCGGTATATCTTGAGAGGCATGGGTCTAGTTTTGTTCTTTTGTATATGGATGTCCAATTTTCCAGCACCATTTATCAAAGAGGAAGTCTTTTCCCCAGTGTATGTTCTTGGTGCCTTTGTCAGAGATCAGCTGGCTTTAGGTATATAGGCTGATTTCTGCGTTCCCTACTCTGTTCCATTGGTCTGAGTGTCTGTTTTTATGCCGGTATCATGCTGTTTTAGTTACGACAGCTATGTTGGGAATTAATTCCTTTGTACATTCCCTCCTTCGCATCCTGGATTCTTTTTCTCATTTCATTGTGTCATCTAACTGAGCCTTCTTGTATCTTTTTGAATCTCCTTAGAATTGTTGATTGAAATTTCTTTTCAATCATTTCAAGGACTTACTGTTCTATAGGATCTGGTATTTGAGAATTATTATTTTCTTTTGGTGGTGTCATATTTTCTTGTTTTGTTATACTTCTAGTATCTCTACATTGGTGTTTGGTCATCTGGTAGAACAGTTGCTTTTTCTAGTACTCTTGAGTGGGGTTTGAGGAGAGGCAGTTCCTCTTATAGATGTGCCTTATAATGACAGTTGAATGAGGTGTTTTAGTATTGGATCTGGGTAGATGCAGTAGTATAGTCTCCACGTAGGTACTTTGACCAAATTCAGTGTTGGAGTTGCGTGAGAGTGCCTCTGTGGCCTAGTACCCGAGACACTTAGAATTTCCTTGCTGAGGTTGGTGACACTATGTTGGTTCATCAGGACACAAGCAATCTTTCAAATTTTGGGGGGTAGTGCCTTGGAGTCTTGTCACTCTTACGTTATGGTGGGTGTTGTTGGGTGGGCCTGTTGGCAACCTGGCTAGCTCTCCCTGACCCTGATGGGTACACTGGGGCATATTAGTGCTCCTTGATTTGAGTGGGGACCCTTAGTGGGTTTTCTCTTTTTTCTTTACTCTTTCCCTGGGCTCCACTGGTGACTCTTTTTTCTGTTTATGCTGGTGACTGGTCAGTGGGTCACCTATGAGGCAGCAGTGGCTGCTGGTATGGCAGCAAGCCACTCTTGTGGAGGCAGTTGCTGGGGCGGTGGTTGTCACAGCCCACTCGTTCAGCACTGGTGTCTGTGACAATGGCAGGGAGTGTTGCTGATGGCACAGCTGTCAGTCACACAAGCACCCTCAGCGGCAGCTGGGTTGGGTTCTTGGGGTCAGGGCACTTTAGCAGTGTCCTGCATGGCTGCCTATCATAAACAGTTGATTTCTCTCTCTCTTTTTCATGAATATTGATAAAAATGGGTTCCTCTGGAGGGAGTGGAGAAACAGAAAGAGGATTGCTACATCTCAGATGATCTGACCTTAGTCGAGGATAACAGGAACTGAACCCATTGAGAACAAAATATGAGGCTGGTCAACTCCCACCCAGGAAGTTCCTTGATGATTATCTGAAACACACAAGCATGTCTACATGTTCACACTTGGTCACCATGAATCAACATTCCACCACAGACCCTTATAAAACCCTTTGGCAAACCTCAGCTGGTAAAGTGAGGGTTGGCCCCAAGAAAGTGAGCAATAACCCAAATTTAAATATTTTTAAGTGCTTATTATATATAGGCCTGGTAGGGAGACTTTTAAGATGACTCCCAAGAGTCCCTCCCTCCTGGTTTGCACATAATTTCTCACTTTGATATAAGCCGTATCCGGTTACTTGATTTCAACCAATGGAATAGAGAGGCAATAGGATGTCACTTTCCTGATTAAGTTACAAA
>NW_007735673.1:31881-32535 GCF_000696425.1 Galeopterus variegatus
GAAAATATTTACAAGAGACACATGTACATGACAAAGAACTTATATTCAAAATGTTTAAAAACTCCTATATCCACAAAATAAAGGCAACTCCAGTCAAAAGTGGGCACAAGATTTTAATGAAAACCTAATGATACAAGTTATGTAAGTGACTAACAAGGAATGGAAAGTGCATCATTAATAACCAAGAAAATATAAATTGAAAACATGAGATACTATTTCACACTAACTAGCCTGACTAAATTTTAAAAAGATTGAAAATACCAGATATTGCTGGGGATGTAGGTCACTTTAAATTCTCATACATTGCTGTTTGGAGTGAATAATGGTGCAACTACTTTTACAGTTTTTGCTGATTCCTTACTGAGATCAATTCTAGAGGGTTTCTTAGTAACTAGTTTCTTAGTTTCTAAAAGTTCTATGTCCCATTCTAACCTATGACCCAGCAGTTCCTCTCCTAGATATATATCCAAGAGAAATGAGTATAGAGGACCCCCCAAATAAAAAGATTTGTTCAAGAATGTTTGTGGCACTTGTATTCATAATATACCCCACCTGGAAGCAAACCAGATACCCATTACTGCAGGAGAATAAATTTTTTAATTACGGTATATTTACACAATGAAAAACTACTCAGTAATAAAAGGAACAAACTAC
>NW_007735673.1:33256-34341 GCF_000696425.1 Galeopterus variegatus
AATAAATATGAAACAATAAGATAGAAATTAAAAGTTACTTGAAACAATGTCTCTATATAGTAACATACGAAGATCTTTGAGACACAATAAGTTAAAAATAAAGTGCCTAGGAATTTTTATATTGTAATGCTGTTCAACTGAAAATATGAGCATACACATGTATGTGTTGAAAAGTACAGAGAATTGTTCTGAAAGATACATACATTCCTGAGGGAAAGAGACTTAGTTAGGGATGGAAGGAAGACTCACTTTTCATTGGACTATTTTGAACTGTTTAATATTTTTTTAACAGACTGAATACATTTTTTTCTCTTGTATCAACAACACAAACAAAGAACACAAAGTTTATGCCAACTCATAAATACTGGTTTCTTCTCTGTGTGTGAGAAGATGGGATGAGATGAATAGGGGACATGATATCAAAGGAGTCTGTAATTGTATCCATAGTGATTTATTTATTTTTAAAACAAATATGAAAGAATGTTAAAGATTAATGATTTCAAATAATGAGAATATGAGTGATGTATATTTAATATTTCAATTTTTACAATTATTCCCCAAACTCAGAAAAAGAAGAGAATGAATAAATAACAGAAGAAAGGGAGAGAGGGAACAAGAGAGAGGAAAGAAAAAAAGAACAGAGAAAAGGGGAGAAAGTAAAGGAGAGAGGGACGGAGAAACATGAGGAGAGATTGTGAAAGGGAGAAAGGGAAATAAAGAGATAGAAAAAAAGGTCTTATGTTAAACTCCATGTAAAACAAAGAGAAACAAAGAAGCTTTTGTTGAAGCTGAGAGGGACCCTAGATACCCAGATGCTTTGCCTAGTCTACTGCAGCCCCTGGGGCAGCTTTAAGAATGTTAACACTCTTTAGAACATAATAAATAACCTCTGTCCTGAACTATAACACACTTCTGGGTTTGCAGGTTTTTATTTACTCACTGGGCAAGCAAACATGTATAGCACTGGGCAGTATCCAGTGACATTGAAACTGGTTTATGTGAATGTTCTGCTCTTGGAAGCCACATTTGAAATCACTTACTCTCTGCATGTGTTTTCTATTGAAAATTAATACAAATATGCAAGG
>NW_007735673.1:35183-40281 GCF_000696425.1 Galeopterus variegatus
GTTTATGTGAATGTTCTGCTCTTGGAAGCCACATTTGAAATCACTTACTCTCTGCATGTGTTAAGTTTTCTATTGAAAATTAATACAAATATGCAAGAATACACACTCACCTCTAGATACTGGGAGCTGGAGTAGAGAGGGAATACAATGGGATGTAATAAAAATTGTAAATTTCATAATATAGTATCTTGGGGAAAATTCAATAAAGGAAAAAACATTGCGAAGAATACATAAGTGAGCATTCACTAGTCATGTGGACTTTATGAAAGAAACCACAATTAACTGGATTTTAAAAATCTGGATGATATAGAAAAGTAAAAAGAAAGAGACATTTTTCTCAAACAAGTGCGCTAACTGCTGACTTAACCGGCTCATGATCGGAATAAACCTAGGATTCAATAATTTTGAGAAAACTCTCCCAGAACCCATTTGTATAAGCTTCCCTGGAAAGAGTCACCCAATGGGAACATGAGCTCAGTTTGTACACCATCCTGCAAGGTGAGTAGTTGGACAGAGCTGGAGGGAAGATGGGTCCAAATAAAGCAGCAATGGGGGACAGTCAGATCACCATTTCGCCTAACCCCTTGTGCTCCTACTTGAGTCTTAGGCCAAAAAGTCTGCAATAAAAGTGCTAGTAAGACTTTGGAAATCTCTGATATTGTGAAAGCAAAGTATGCGAGAACATTGGGTGCAAGCAGCTTCTGTTGGAAGAAGTGATAATGCTGGTAGAATTTTGCTTTAAAGGAAACATGTCCAATGTGGCCGGCAGCATCCAAGCCTCAGTTGTGGACAGGCAGCAGGAGCGGGGGGAGCAGGGTGGGCAGCACCTTTGATAGGCTTTGGCAAGAATAGTTACTATGTTGCTTCAGTGGAAACAAAATTATCGCTAAGGAGGTAGGCATAAGAAAGGAGTAAAGTGGCAGGTACCAACACGAAATGAAAAGTTTACATCTGGAAGGTTTAAAGAAATCTTAAGCACCATTCCCCAGAGAAGAATTAAAAAGATGAGATAGATAAATATATGGATATAGGAATGGGGATAGGGAGAGGGATAGAGATAGATGGATGATACATAGATGATATACATAGGCACCATTCCCCAGAGAAGAATTAAAAAGATGAGATAGATAAATATATGGATATAGGAATGGCGATAGGGAGAGGGATAGAGATAGATGGATGATACGTAGATGATATACATAACTATTCCTCTACTTCACACTAGAAGATGAAAGTCAAGGGAAGAATAGCACATGATAGAAAAGAAATACTGTTAAAGATTGAATGTTTGGATAATAATGTATAGGAAATACTAGCTTAGGGTGTAGAAGGGAAAAATGTTAAGGACTTGTAAGCAATAAAGCACTAATAAGTGGTGGTATTTAATATATA
Organism: Galeopterus variegatus; assembly: GCF_000696425.1. Classification (NCBI taxonomy): domain Eukaryota; kingdom Metazoa; phylum Chordata; class Mammalia; order Dermoptera; family Cynocephalidae; genus Galeopterus; species Galeopterus variegatus. The sequence continues at coordinate 36,576 of NW_007735673.1, forward strand.
CCTTTAATTTCCCCAAACAGACATGTTTTTCACTTAATGTTCGAATTCTTGAGCCTCTTCTAACCAAATTCTTTTTTTTAATCAAAAGCTTAGACATTCAGAGTAATTGTACTGATGTGGCTTTCAGAGGCGAATTTGGATTTCTGAAACAGACTATTCACTTTCTCTTTGCAGTCCTTCCATAGCAATCTTATTCTCCTATAGATGATTTAGGTGTGTCTGATACATGGAGAAAGAAAACACATCCTCAACTCTTTCTGTATACCGTTACTGGAGTGAGCAGGACTGAAGCCACGTTGGGAATTAAAACAATGTGGGTTTTAGAGAGATTTCAAAACACACCGTTTTTTTTCTTAGCATGTATTTCTCTGAGTTACCCCTTTTCCCGTGGTTACTTGATACTTTGAACCTTGGTTACATGGCAGGATTCATTTATTTACATAAATGTAAGTTGTTTTCCAAGCAGTCTGGAGCTACAGACTTGCTGAGACACATACTATCTGACACCGAGAAACCAAGGAAGACATCAATAAAGCTATGCCAATTCCACCCTGAAGCAAATCAAAATCCTGCAGGATCCAAAGATAATATCAAAGATAAGAACAGAAGCTAATGCAGCCTTGACAAGAATTTGCACCTGGCTCCTTACACGTACCCCAACAACTCACATCCCCCTCCCTCCTGCTTTTACTCCCTCAACCCCCTTTTTAAAAACTTCTCAGTAAATCTGAGTCTTTGAGATGGTGTTAATCTGGCTATCACCTTCGGGCTTACCAGAGAGATGGGTTAGCCTAACCTCTCTCTGCAGGTCACCGGTGTTACTGAATAAAGCTGACTTCATTCTTCACCAACATTTCACTTCATAGTCAGTTGTTTTTGTTTGACGGCAGGGAGCTGGACTTGTGCTTGATAATACCATCTTACTACACACATATTAATTAAGCATCTAATATATGCCAGGAAATAGGACATGAATTTTAGGAATTCCCTCCCTCTCAATGAGTTTGTCCTCCTTCACTCTCCTGGTCAATAAGGAAATACTTGTGCAGATCACTTGGAAAGTAAAAGCAGCCAGCCTGCATTTGCACACATCACACTAAAAGTATAAAAAATTGAATATATTGAGAGAGTATTCCAAAGAGAATCAAAAGACCATCTAAGTTACCATAAACAGAAATAACTGTAATTGCCAAGAATATTATATTTAGATTTTGAGGTGATACCCTACCCCCCTCTTTTTATTAGCTTCATTTTAGGCCTCATTTTATTTATTCCTGTATCACCAATTTCTAATGTATGTACTTGTATATTTTCTGTATTCCTGTAAATTTTAAATTTCATTTATATATTTCTGGAACAAGATAGTTTAAAAGTAATCAGGCCTTTGATACATAAGTAGGTCAGTTCAGAGAAAGTTAAAGGTATACTCATCCATGCTAAGAACAGAGGAACAGATAGGTAGCAAGTATAACACTAATCCAACAAGTCTGTGATATAACTTACCAAGGGATTATTGTCCCTAGGTCTATTTGTCCTATTATAAAGTTTATACTAGAACAAAAGTTTTCAGTTTATATTAAAAACAAATGTTGACACATTCACATGGGCTGAAACCCATGGAATAGGTTGAGAAAAATGTTGGTACACTGGAAACATGACAGTATTGCAGCTGTGAGTATAACCACTTGGATGGGAGTTTAGTTCATGAAGAAAGTGAGAAACATGTTGATACCAAATAATTAACAAGAGAGACATCGATGCAGGGAATATACAGGAAAAATAAAATGAGGTTCCCAAACTTCTGGCCAGAAGGATGCACAAAATGTACCTGCTATTTAAAAGATCAGAATAAGCACAGAAAAAAAAAAGTTGAGAGATAACTAAAATCTCTATTTTTGTATATTTAATTAAATGATGGAGATACAACACAAGCTTTCAAAGGACAATTAATAATAACTGAAAATATTATAAGCATGTTGCAAGGAAATGGGTGAAGGAGAATGCACTCAGGGAAAGAAGCCTATAGGACACTCATAGAGAAGAGCATGGGAGAAACGAATGATAAAATCAGGTAAGATGTCACAGGACACAGGCAGTGTGTATTTCTGTAGGAACAAAGGCCTGAGAACACAGTAATGTCTTTCAGTGGACAAAGAGCACAGGAATGAGAAGAATATTTTTGAACCTACACTTTCAGAGGGCAATGAAAACTTACTAACAGTAATTTCCCTGGATTATGCAGGGAGTAGCCAAACTGAAAAAAATATAACTATGAAGGAAATTTAGAAACACAAGGAAGATGGAAACGGGGAAATGACAACTTATTGAGCAGTATCTGTATGCCAAGTTTCATGCTAGACACTCTGTGTTCTCTCATTCTGGACTGTAAATATTAATATCAATTATAATTTGGAATAAAACAAAGATATTTGAAATCTAGGAGGCTCCAGAAAGAAACACAATCAGGAAGTATTTTAATCATTTAAAAGAAATTTCAGATAAGCAAGGTTGAGGGTCTACAAAAAAATTGGCCTGGACTCTTCAAAATGTTAAAGTCATTAAAGACAAAGACTAAAAGTGACTAAAGAAACATGGCAGCTAATGATATCAGAGTGTTATACGAAAGTTAAGCAAAAATTATGGTATCTTTCAGGATTTGTAATAATAGTGGTATTTTTCAACTTTTAAAAACTTGTAACTTGTAATGTTTTTTTTTTATTTCGAAATAAATGTTCACTGTCATGCTTTTTTATTTGTAATGTAATATATTTGTAATAATAGTGGTATTTTTCAACTTTTAAAAACTTGTAACTTGTAATGTTTTTTTTTATTTCGAAATAAATGTTCACTGTCATGCTTTTTTATTTGTAATGTAATATACTTTACACTATAAGATTATTATGATATAAAATAGTATAATGTAATTTCTTTTTTTAATACAGGGTCCCTAAAAATGTCTGAACTTCAAGCCCCACAAAGCCTTGAATCTGCTCCTAGAAAAGATGGGGATTTTATACTCAGAAATGAAAGAGAAGGAAAAAATAAGTTTTTATACAGTAGGCATATGCTATAAAGAAAAGATGTTAGGATGTTCATCTAAAATACGCAGTCATCTTCTGGCTGAAGTGGTTCCAGACTACTTTAGATGGATACATTTAAACCTTAATCTTTAGAATCAATATTCAATATTTAAACAATCAGTTAATGTGTATAGCAAATTTAAACACACAAAACGACCTACCTGTATTATTATAATTACAAAGCAGTTTTACAGAAAGACTGGCATTTACACTCAAGCAAAATAAGTCTGTAGAACTCTACTGGAATGTTTAAACTGTGAAAAGAAGAACTAATTTAAGAAATGCAGAAGTTAAAAATGAATAACTTGAAAGCTGGATTACCCTAGATATTTGCATTTAATTTTTTCTTTTCACCCTATTCATCTGTTATTAACTTATTCTTTGGTGCCAATGTGAACCTCTATACAAACAGGACCAAGGCAAGGATTTAGTTACTTAATGTTTAAAAAACTAAAAGTTTCCATTATTGGGCATGACTGTTAGTGTACTTTTATACAAGTAATCAAAAGTACATTACTTGTACTTTTATACAAGTAATCAAAAGAAGCAGACCTGACTTTTTTCAAATGTCAGCTGTTTCTTAAAAATCAGCACACACGGTCTTAGCCATTTCGGTTCCGATATTG
>NW_007735673.1:40491-44342 GCF_000696425.1 Galeopterus variegatus
AATGTCAGCTGTTTCTTAAAAATCAGCACACACGGTCTTAGCCATTTCGGTTCCGATATTGTCTGGTAATTTTTTGTCCATTTGGATTCTCAAGCTGTATCTTGGTGCTATTGTCCTAAAAACTAGACACTATTTATTATTCATTACAAGAACCACATATTACAGAATCCATAAAGGCAAGTATATAACAGGTTTTATTCAGTTGCATGTTTGTACACAGACTTCTGTGTTCCAACCAAGTAAGTAAATATTTCAAGTTTCAGTTGCCACTTCACTGCTTCAGAATGTCAGATAAGACCCTAAAAGAAATTCTTCCAAAATATTGTATATTAGTGACCAACAGGAGTGTTCAAATATTTGAGTATAATATCTAAGTGACAGTTATCACCATGTTAAACACATGGTGCTAAACTTTACATCAGCCAGTCCATGAATGTTGTCTTTTAAAAAGATGTCTTGTTCCTGGCTTCCCCCCCTGAGAAAATAAGATACCAACAGGGTATTAGTTACACTTGTCTGTGACATCAGCCATCAGACTCATCAACAAACTGTGACTATGAAGCAGGAGATGAGCATTTAGAAAAAAAAATCTTTAAAAGCCTGTTGAAGATCCATTAACTACTGATTCCTCTGGGAGAGCTGCCTTAGCATCCTCTTTCTGACATTGATTAGAAGCATGCAATCTGAAGGCAGCTCACTGTTAGTTAGCCTCCAAATTACACACTGGAAGATACACAGCATCTGGCTGGATTCTACTGTCAGAAATTCTTTTACAGCAGGGCCAGAAAGAGAGACTCAGTGTCTTATTTCTGTGGTCAATACACTGTTAATTTCTAATCTGGTACAAAGATCTGATTAGTCAACGAACATATTTTGTTGATAACAGCTCCAGAAAACAATTAAAATGCAAACTAATTTGTTTTGGAAACTATTGATACTATCTAAAATACTTGCATCTGGCATGCTAGACATTTCAGCTTTCATCAAACTCTACATGTCCCAGTTTTTGGCCTTCCTAGTTCATGATTATTCCCAATTTTTTTGGAAATAACCGAAGGACTAATTAGGTCAGTTGCAGCTTGGCTTCAGTGCCAAGTCTAGGATCCCAGCTGGAAATGGAAGGCACTTAGGAGAGCAATCACCATATCTAACGCTGCTGCTTGGCTGTGGGGATGATTGACATTTCAAGAACTGAACAAGCTTAATATTGAATGAAATTGCATTGAGGCAGAGCTGACAGTAGGAAATGAACACATTTGTTTTCCAGATATTGCCAGGCATTTGCTATGTGCCAGCCATTGTGCTAGGTGCTGCAGATAGGTTAAAATGAAATAGCCCGTGCCCAAGGAAACTACAGCCTATGGATTCAGACAAGTATGTGACTTACAATATAGTATTATGAATGACACAACTGAGGCAAAAAATTCAGGGGTTACTATAATATAAAGTAGGATAATAAAATGAGTTTTAAAGGAAAAAGGAGGAAGGTTTAGAGAAAGAAGAAATATCACTGGGAGTAGAGCAATGACAGGGAAAGAAAAGCACAGATGAAGAAGCAAGACAATGGAAGACGTGATGCCTTCTGAGAAATTAATATATTTAGAATATAGAGTACACATTTATTGTCATGGCCCTTAATACTCTGCATTCTTTACCTACATCCAACTTTTCCAATGTGTTAGATGTTCAATATTCTTTGGTTGCTCAAGCCTTTGTTCAGATCCTACAATACCCCAAGCTCATTCCTGGCCCAGAGACTTTGTCCATTTGGTTCTTCCACAATTGGATTAATTTTATCCTTTACATCAGCTTAAAAATTACCTCCTAAAGACATATTTAAGTGGTCACATCTCCCTTATATTATTTACCATGATGACAACCTACAGAATGCCAGTATGAATAGGTATAACCATTTATAATCACTTTTTTTGTATTTACTTGTTTATTGCTTATTTATAGAAAGTCTCTGTCTCCATATCATGATATAATTTTCCACCATTTGTTTGTGTAATATGAATGTTATCTCACCAGTCCCTAGATCAGCATCTGGCATATAATAGATGCTTAGTAAATATGTGTTCAACAAGTAAATGAACAATTCCCTCTTTCTTTACTCTAAGTTTCAGAAGAGCAGCGATAATAGATCTTATTTACATTTGTCTCTTCACGATTTAGGTCAGCTCTTGACACAAAGCAGATACTCAAAAAATAGATGTTGATTGAATGAATGAATGAAGTTTCAGAAGAGCAGCGATAATAGATCTTATTTACATTTGTCTCTTCACGATTTAGGTCAACTCTTGACACAAAGCAGATACTCAAAAAATAGATGTTGATTGAATGAATGAATTAATTAATACAAGGTGGAGAGCAGTAAGAGATTGGATTGATGAGGTAAATCAGAAGCCAGATCCTGAAGGGCCCTTTAACCTTCATTAGATTTTGTTTTGAGGAAAATATTAGCAAATACATACTTTCCAAATTGAAAGTGACACAATCAGAATTTTTTAAATAATAAAGTTTGCCAGCTGTGGTGTTACAATAAATCAAAGGGAAAAAATAGAAAATCTAGGAAATAAGTCTATAGAAACAATCTACATCATTAAATCTCTGTACTGGGGATTAAACATACTGGCATAAGAGAGAGAAAGCTATCGAAGAACATTCTGTACATGGTCCCTTTATCTTTAGCTGGCCTTATAAAGCTTATAATGTTGCTTTCATATTTATGTTCAAATGTTCCTTTTCTTGGACACTAAAAGAACATTTTGAAAATAAAGCTAATTTATCTTCATGCTATGGGGACGTATTAGGAGGGAACAGATTTAAATTTCTCAGAATTTTATGGATTTAACAATATTTAACATTGACCTTTTTCCTTTTTACAGGAAACAGAATACCATAGCATCTTTAAAATATGCTGAAAATACTCTATGACTGTCTCTGATAATATAATCATCCTCCCATTCCCATACAATGAGGTCGTGTTTACCTAATACTGAAGAAGTATTAATTTAGCAAGACAGACACGAAAATAAATATGCTGCCTTTCAGGAGTGCTTTCTTTCATGCCTCTAACTTAGTGGTGGTACTTAGATAAATTGCGAAACTGGATTAACGGTCCCAGATGAAAACAATTTAATGTTTTTTTTTTTTTTTGATATAGACGACATTCCAACTGTATAGTTTACTCAATATTATATGCATTTCATCATTCAGTATCATAAAAAAATAGTGACAGATTGCCTGAAAGTTTATCAATTTTTGAATATCTAGATAGCCACGAAGAGAAAATTATAAAGACTGTCATTTATACTTTCTCTTTATACCTCTTAATTGTAGGTACCTGACCGAAATTTTCTGGCATGTCAGCAGTAGAGCTCAGATTTGAAAACATAGTAATCGTCTGATGATTTAGTCTGAAACCAGGCTTAGTTTTTCAACTCTCTATGCTCAGTGTCTCCCAGATTCATCAGATGAATGATAAACAAATGTGTCTCCCAAGCCATCCTTATTGAAAGTTGTTCCTTTCACACACTCTTGCCTGAGTTGGTACCTGATTAATCTTCCCAGAATGGTGTATTTGTAAATCTCGTTGTCTTATACAAATCCAGAAATCCTTAAATGTAATTCAAAAGCAACAGAGAAGGGCTGGCCCGGTGGCGCACTGCTACAGTGCGCCGCTTGGGAAGCGTGGCAGCGCTCCCGCCGAGGGTTCGGATCCCACATACAGACCGGCGCTCACTGGCTGAGTGAGGAGCGGGGGCAACACCGAAGGTTGCGATCCAGTTGCCGGTCCCGGTCTGGTACGGGTGCGACACTGAGGGTTGCAATCCATTGCCGGTCACGAA
>NW_007735673.1:44721-45560 GCF_000696425.1 Galeopterus variegatus
AGTGACTAACAACAAAAAAAGAGTAAAATTCTACACTATGAAACTAAAACAGGATAAAATTGAAAACATGTTTAAGAAAATAATATTCTTAACGGCTTTTAATTGATCAAAATCATCTGGTAACGAAGAATATTTATTTATTTATTTATTTGTGCTGATATAATTCATAAAATTGAAAACTGCTTTTCTTAAGCAAAAAGGAAAGAAATAATGGCATTAAAATGTTGTCATTGAGCATTTTTGAAGTCCGATGACCTTATTAGAAGATTTTAATTTTGAAAGGTAATTTATTTTATTTGCTTCCGTCATTTATCCAACATTGATTTTACTTGTCCAAGTTAAGTTAATTGATAGAAATCTTTGCAGAATGGCAGAGAACTCCCTAAAAAAAATACATTCCTGAAGTTTATCCTGTAGTTCTAACACATTGCGTGGACAGGAAAGACTGTACCTAAATGTCTTATGCCAGGGACAAAATATCAAGAGACAGTTCTTCTTGGAGACAAGAAAATGATCTATTGAAGCAGTAGAACAACTACATAATCCTTCCTTACAGAGAGTCTACATTTTTATTATCTGTTCAAATATCTATAGGAACGATAACTGGGACTGAGGTTTATGATCTATTTTCTTATCACACATATTTTCTAATTTTTTCATGATAAAATATAAACTTTCAATTCCACTTAATGAATAATAACCTTCCAGCTATTTTTAAGAAAAACATAATTTACCGAAAATATTAAGCTAAAATGATTTTCATTGGATAATTGTTTTTCTCTGTCTCTAGTAATCCTCAGCTTTTGTTATATCATTGATCATCAAATTTTAAAAACACT
>NW_007735673.1:47561-48578 GCF_000696425.1 Galeopterus variegatus
TATGAAAGAACTAAATTTAATATATAATATTAATAACAGCATTACATACATAGTCTTTATGAAAGTTTTCCAAAAATAATAAGATTTAATAGTGTGTTCTTTTAAGTTATTAGAAATGTGAAGGCTAATTCCTATCCTAGCTACTAATGTCTATCAATTAATAAGTGTTCATCAATTTTTTATTATACACAGTTAAATGTGATTCCATACTTTTGTCTAAATTATTTCACTATTCACTGACAATGCAATACTTCTAAATGAGCGACCTTGATATATCATTTGAAACATTTTAATATCACAAAGCTTGTCCTGTTTGTAACTAGGTATGTTTTGGGTAGGTGTAGAAATAGTGTAGGTGGAAATTCAAGGTTGAATAAAACAGAGTGAATGGTAAACAACAGCAACAACAACAAAAACACTGGCTTTAAATTTATTTGAATTGATTTAGACAAATAATGTAGATTTAAAAATTAAAAAGATGACTTTTATGTTTATGTGAATTGGCAGGATAGGTGAAAGGTAACTAACTCATTTAACCTCCTTTCTGAAATAGACTGATAAAATGTTGTAATTGGNTTTACTATTGGAATCATTTTTCTAACTATTGCATAAAAGAAGTCAAAATTTGGAAGTTATCTGATTTAATTAAAAATAAAAACCAAAATTTATGTTTTAGATTATAAAATCTTGCATTTGACAAAGAATAGCTGTGATGCATGGACTCCCACGAAATCATATGCTAAAGCAATTTTTGAGAAGCTCTAGATCATAGTATAAATTTAGTAACATGAGATCTATGTTTTGGCTTCACACCTCACAAATTATGAAGATTTCCCATAAGGACACTCAGTACTCAATTTGATCATCTCACTGGGTTTAAGAGATGTGTCTCAGTGCCATCAAACTTGATCACAAGAGCTCATGCATGTGTGAAAACAAAGTAAGTCAGGTCAGCAATTGATTCCACATTTTTTATCTTTATGACTGCAGAACATCAGCCTCCTTCCAAGAAGTTCG
>NW_007735673.1:49147-65674 GCF_000696425.1 Galeopterus variegatus
AACCTGAGACTCATCAGGACCAAGGCCAGCTCCTCCGAGAGTGGCTTTCCATACACCGCCTAAGCCACTTCTCTCACCCCTTCCGTTTCCCACTTAGGTGACTACAGTCAGCACACAGCCCAGCTGAAGCTCATGCTGCAGCTGCACTGTCCCCAGACAAAGGTGTTATCTTCACTCTCTGAAAAGAATAGTGAGATGTCTCCTTATCTTTATTCCACTCCTCAGATTAATACAGACTTTATGCTTTCAGCATTTCACACAGCTCTCCATCCCCATGGCATATACCTGCTTCTAGGAAATCTAGGTCAGAGGTGCTACACAGTACCAGGAACCTCAGGACCTGTGGTTAAAGCTATCTCATCATGTCACAATCCACAAGTTCCTAGGTGAAATTTACCTAGATTTCTCTGAAAGCTCAAAATCCCACCATCCATCTCCATTCACACCTATCAATCTATTTACCTAATAAGTCTAAATGTATCATTCTCCTATTAGGCATTCCAATTTCCATATAAATCATAAGATATACATAAACTAGGAGTAGGGGGATGGGGGAGAGAATGGTGTTACCTATTTCTATAAGCCATGCTTAACATTGAACTACTCTGGTACAAAATAACTCAGTTGTTACAATGTACAGACAATTGCTTACTAGGAAGTGATATCAATTTAGCAGGGTCCAAGTTCTTTTATATGATTTTATAATTTTCTGTGAAATAAAATACTTGTCTTTCTCAAAAATTCATCTGAAAAACTTTTTATGGTACTTCATTGTGATCATGATTTTGATCATTGGATTAGTCCATTTCTATTGCTTGTAGCAAAATACTTGGAACTGGGGGATTTATAAGAAGATGAAATTTATTGTTTATGGTTTCAGAGGCCAGGAAGTCCAAACGTCCAGGGAACAAATCTGGGAGGGTTTTCTTTGGTGGTGGCTTTACAGCAATGCAGGGGTCTCACATGGCAGAAAATGGCAGAGCAGACAGAGAGACAGACAGACTCTCATGTGCTCTCCTTTTAAAGCCTTTGGAATCACGTCCCCTACTACCATTAAACCATCAACTACTGTCATGTGCTCTCCTTTTAAAGCCTTTGGAATCACGTCCCCTACTACCATTAAACCATCAACTTAATCACCTCTTCAAGGCCCCACCTTTCAATTACCGTAATAGTATTTCCTACACTCAACAATTACAGTGGGAATTAATCCTCTAATGTATAGACTTAGGGGGACACAATTCAATGAATACACAGCAATTATCCTCTCCAACAAAAACAGCAATAAGAATAACACTTTCTCAGGCTCTCTTTGTATTCTGTTCTTTTCTTTCACGGTACTAACATTCCACATACATTTCGTGGTTGCCAGTATGCTCTGCTTTGTTCAATGTCCCATCCCAAGGCACTAGAAACATATGTGGAGCAGAATGGACATTCATAGTAATATTTATTGAATGAATGAATAAATATATAAATAAAGTATATTAGTTTGCTATCGCTACCATAACAAAATACCACATACTGGATGGCTTGAATAACAGAAATTTATTTTCTCATAGTTCTGGAAGCTGAAGTAAAGATCATGGTGTTGGAAGGTTTACTTTCTTTTGAGGCCTCTCTCTTTGGCTTGCAGATAGTTGTCTTCTCATTGTATCCTCATGTGATATTTCCTCTGTCATCCCTGCTGTCTCTCTGTGTGTCCAAGTTTCCTCTTCTTATAAGAACACCAGTTAGATTGGATTATGGCCCACCCTAACTATTTCATTTTAACTTAATTACTATTTCAATGCCCTATCTTCAAATATAGCAACATGCTAAAGTACTTCAGAGCTATAACATATGAATTTTAGGGGAACACAAGTTAGTCTATTATAAACTATGTACACTGACATCATCCACTCAAAATTCAAGATTACAAAAAAACAGGAAATTCCAACTTCCTTATGTGAAAATTTCCTTACTATCTGTTTAGTCAATAAGTATACATATCATACAAAAACACTAAAATAAATAAAATAGTTTAAAATGGTTTCTTAACAGATAAAAGATTTAGTAAAACTAATAAATTTTAATAGGAAAAAATCAGGAAATTTGTTTCAATGCCAATGTTTTACACAAGGAAACTAATTAACAGGTTGTAGAAGTTCTCATAAAATCCCTTTACAACTATATTAGGTAAGTAATTTCAAGAGACAGCGTGAAGAATAAAGAGTATAAGAGAAAAGGAAGAAAGTAAAAACAGAACTCTAGAGAATTTAAACCTAAGGGCAACATTTATACTTTAGAACTTAATTATAAGTATAAGTTTTATTTTAAAAACTTCATAAGAGCATTGTAAAAGAAAAATAGAACTCTGCAGTAGTTAAAAGCAGAAGCCAGGAGCAAAGCAGACCTGTGCCTGAACCATGGTCCTGACACTCCCTGGTTGCGATTTGGAGGACTTATTTAACCTTTCTGTACCTGTTTCCTCTTTAGTAAAACAAGTAGTAATTATGGATTAAAAGAAATAAGGTAAATAAAGAGCTTTGCAGAGTGCCTTGAGAATAATAAGTATTCAAATGGAAATGAAGGATATCAATTAAACAGTGCTTAAAAATTCAATTTACTCACGTTTAATATATGGTTATGATATGAGCTTCATTCGGCATATTGTATTTAGCTTCTGGTTCGGAGCAAGAGATATGAGATTGAATAATCATCTTAATCTTCTTCTCCATTATTAGCAACATTTCTCTAATAAATATTTATTTAATGTTTACTCCAGGAGGCAATATATTCAATGTTTTGCAAGCACGATCTTATTTAACTCCCCCCTCTACAAACACACATACACACATCTTACTACCATTATCCACATTTTACAAATAAAAAAAAGCAATTTTCCCATTGCCACACACTGACCTATAACTTAGGTCTTTACAATTCCAGAAACTAAACTTTGGCACAGCGTATTTACTGTCAATTGCTAATAACATTCAGATTGAATCCAGAGAAGCATATTGAAGTAGTATGTTAACTGGATTACTCAAAATGTGCAGGGTCAAAATATATTAAAATTGCCTATTTATTGGAAATCTGAACAAAAAAATAAGGTCAAAAGTTTTGTCTTGCATCCTACTTATAAAGAAGACATGACTGCTAACTAAACAAGTTAACTTTGGACATATATGTAAGAAGGTAACTAATCTATAGGACATTTCACTTGATAGGTGAGGATGATGGGTGATCCTCCCCAGAGAAACTGTCTTCACTGTTTACATGGGAAAATAGACCATTTTCCCTGATAAAGAGATGGTTTCTTCAAGGGCTCTTTCTTCTTGCCTGCCTTGGTCACTGATGTGGAAAGACAGGATGTTTGGAGCAGCATGAGTGATCTTGTTATCATGACAGTGAAGCGAAGAGGGTCTCACAGCTGTCAACTTCAACAACTCTAGAACTGCAGAGAGTAGAGCTTCTTGTTATAATTTTTTGAATTAATTGTCCCTATAGTTTAAGCCATGTTTAATTGATCTTTCTCTTACTGAAAGCCAAAAGCCTCCCTGAATGACCCGTTTGCTTCACTGCAAAAATCTTGAATAATCAAATGTGAATTAACTGTGATAACTCTTTATATTAATTTATTTTTTTCTCTCATTCACATACAATCCTGCTACATTCCTTCCTGGGGAAAAATAGATTATAATTTTAGAGTAGAGAATATGAAAAGTTGTTCTTACACGAAAACTATTTTTATGACTGACTAAATTAACAAAAAGACCCTTGGCAAAAAATGAAAAATTCCAGCAAAAATAATTTCACAGATGATGTGAAAATTTTCCATGCAGCTCTAATCATGAGTATATTGCCCATTAAATAAGTGCCATTTTCCCTATTCAGATCAATACCATGAGAAAAAATAAAAAAATAAAGAATGCCTGTTGCCATAATTTAAAATAATTGTTTGGCTTAAAAATCATGTGTTTTTTGTGTGTACTGTTTTCATCAGTGGCATAAAAACTCGTTCTATCTTTCTCCAAAAATTGTAACAATATATTCTCAGCACAGACTATCCAAAATTTGGAGACAGTTGGCTGTGAATCATGTGTAATGCTCTTACTGATACTCTCCCTGGTAAGTACTTAATACCCCTGAAACACCTACTGAAGTTTTCAAGCGATTGTTATGGAATTACTCAACACTATGGACTCCAATCATCTGTACCATCACCAAAATTTCTTTCAATGGCAATAAAAAGAACAAAAGAAAACATTCAGAAGCTAGAAAAATGCTTCTTTTTCCCTTCAAAGTTTACATCACAAGATTCTCAAACAGAACGGGACATATACACAGACACATAAGCTCAGAAATGTATTACAGATTTGAAGTGTATCTGCATCCATAAGCTAAATGAAATAGTGCTTTTTATGTAAGCAGTTAATGTGGTGTTACAGGTTAGAAACCCTTGAGAATCTGCACACTTTTCCACTGTTCAAAAAATGGTAGACTTTCGGGCCGAGCCCATGGCGCACTCGGGAGAGTGCAGCGCTCGGAGTGCAGCAGTGCTCCCGCCGCGGGTTCAGATCCTATATAGGGATGACCAGTGCGCTCACAGCACTCACTGGCAGTGTGGCCGGTCTCAAAAAAAAAAAAAAGGACACACACACAAAAAAATGGTAGACTTTCATCTTTCCTCTCAAAATCCTTCACAAACTATATCCATGGTGTACTATAAAATCCCCGAAGACAGGTGATATGCTGTAATGTAAAATGAAATGTTATATGTTAACCTGTCTGCAACAGATGTTTTAAATTGTTAAGATATACCTTTTTGTATCTATTGAAGTTTGACAACTCTTAAGAGGAAGAATTTTTCTTTCTTTTATGATTATAATTTTCCAGTTAAATGTGCAAACATAATTTCCTTTACATTAGTGATGATAATACTAGATAGTACTTACAAAGGGGAATTGAGGCTTGCTAATAACTGCGTGAATTTGAAAGCTGATACTTCAGCCCTACTGAAGTCTCAAGATGACTGCAGGTCTGGCTGACAGCTTGACTACTATAAGAGACCCTGAGCCTAAATCATTCAGCTAAGCTGCTCTAGGATAATGGATCTTCAGAAATGGTATGAGATAATAAATATAATAAGCTACGAAGTTTTGAAGTAATTTGTAGATAGCAACAGATAATTAATACAGATAAAACAACAAAAAAGATTTTCTTGGCCATACTACTTGAGGGTAAATTTTAAAAAAGGACTTAAAGATTGGTAGCGGAATTTGTAGCATTTGCAATTCATGGCATATGGGTATTGGTAAAAAGTACTTATTTCAAACTGTAGGTCTGATCATTTTCAATATATTTTTCACCTTTTTTGCAAAAAAGTCCTAAGTTAACAAGGCCTTGTATATCTGCTTACTCATCTAACTAGTTGTCTATCTATCTATCCATCCATCTATCTGTCTTTCCACTGATCTATGTATCTATCTAGGGATTTGAACTAAGTGAGCCCCACTTGAATATTAACAGTCTAGGTTATTGGGCCTAAAGAGGGCAACATTTTCTTGCATGACTGATTCTGTCTTAAAGAGTTTGATTTCTTTCTTAATCATTATATAATGATATTTTATGGTATTAGGTGGTAAAATTATACAATCTCACACAGAGAGAATGACGAAAGCAACTGAAGGCAGAAAAAGATGAGTAAACAATTAAAACATGGCAAATACAATCCAATCAGTGGTGAGGCAGGTGTACTGTGGGACTTTCTGCTAAAAGACGAGGGAGGTTTTACTTTAGCCAAATCATGTTTTATTAAAACTTTCCATATGGGCAAGGTAAAACAATAATTTTATATTTATTAATGTGAAAAGTACAGGCAACAAAATATGAAATTAAGAATTTTTCTACATTAACATATAACCCTTTCAGTTACGCATTGCTGCAAACCAAACCAATGAAAAACTTAATAGCTTAAACCAATAATACGGTGTATATTATTTCCATGATTCAGCAACTCAGACTGGTAGAATCTGTATTTCGTTTTGTTTTGTTTGTGGGACTGTTAGTTTGTTTGTTTTCGTCCATATAGTATCTGCCTTTATCCAGGATGGCTTTATCATTTGGGATGGGAGAACAGCTGGAAATTGGTAGACTTTCTCTTTTTAAAAAAAAAAAATAAGCTCTAAATGTGGTTAACTTCTTCATACAATGATGGACTTCACACAAGACTTCTATGTGATGGCTGACTTCTAAGGGAAAGAAAGTAGAACCCATCAGTCCCCTTACAGAACCAAAACTGAAACAGCGTCATATTTACTGAACTCTTTTGGTCAAAGAAAACTACAAAGCCAGATGAGATTAAAGGAGAGGGGTAATAAACACTCCTTCTTGATGTGAGGAGCTACATGTACATGCAGGGAGCAAAGGCATTGATGGAAGGCATCTTTCGAGGGCATCATTCAAGTCCACCTTCTGTCCACGCAACTTATGACCCAGCCATGCAAAATACATACTTTTGCATGTAGATGCTAAGTACATTCAAAAACCTCCAAAGCCTTAACCCATGGTGGCATCAGGCTCAGACCTGAAGTTCAGTATCTCATTACATAAGTCATATTCAGAGATACATGTACATTTCCTTAGAATCAGAGACCTGTGAATAAAAGGACAAGTTATCTTTTCTCCCTGTACTCAATGTATGGTGGCTAATACAGTCTGTTAGTTTCCATTTTAAATAAATAAGCTCTAAATGTGGTTAACTTCTTCATACAATGATGGACTTCACACAAGACTTCTATGTGACGGCTGACTTCTAAGGGAAAGAAAGTAGAACCCATCAGTCCCCTTACAGAACCAAAACTGACACAGCTTCATATTTACAGAACTCTTTTGGTCAAAGAAAACTACAAAGCCAGATGAGATTAAAGGAGAGGGGTAATAAACACTCCTTCTTGATGTGAGGAGCTACATGTACATGCAGGGAGCAAAGGCATTGATGGAAGCCATCTTTCGAGGGAATCATTCAAGTCCACCTTCTGTCCATGCAATTTATGACCCAGCCATGCAAAATACATACTTTTGCATGTAGATGCTAAGTACATTCAAAAACCTCCAAAGCCTTAACCCATGCTGGCATCAGGCTCAGACCTGAAGTTCAGTATCTCATTACATAAGTCATATTCAGAGATACATGTGTACATTTCCTTAGAATCAGAGACCTGTGAATAAAAAGACAAGTTATCTTTTCTCCCTGTACTCAATGTATGGTGGCTAATACAGTCTGTTAGTTTCCAATTTCTACTGTAACAAAGTACCACAAACTTAGTGGTTTAAAGCAACACAAATGTATTATCTTACAGTTCTGGAGACCAGAAAACCAAAATCAGTTTCACTGTGCTAAAATCAAGGTATTGGCAAGATTGCTTTCTTTCTGGAGGATCTAGGAGAAAATCTTTTCCCTTGACTCTTACAGCTCCAACAGGCAACTTGCATTGATAGGCTAGTGGCCCTTTCCTCTGTCTTCAAAACAGCAGTCTGACATGTTCAAATCTCTCTTTGAAATCAAGGTATTGGCAAGATTGCTTTCTTTCTGGAGGATCTAGGAGAAAATCTTTTCCCTTGACTCTTACAGCTCCAACAGGCAACTTGCATTGACAGGCTAGTGGCCCTTTCCTCTGTCTTCAAAACAGCAGTCTGACATGTTCAAATCTCTCTTTGGACACAACCCCTGCTCCTGTCAGCACATTTCCCTTCCCTCTGACTCTGACCCTCTCGCATCCCTCATAGGAGTCTTGTGATTGCATTAAATCCACCTGAGTAATTGAGGATAATCTTTCTATCTCAAGATCCTTAACCTAATAACATCTGTGAAGTCCCTTTTTCTATGTAAAGGAACATAATGTGCCATATGGTGGATAAGATGACTTCCATTCAAAAGGGGAAAACAAATGACACATAGCAGTCATTAACCTGTAACTTTCCTGAAATCCAGTAGGGAATATTTCATAAGTCTTCCCGCTACAGAGACAAGGTACAAGATATGTTCCTTTGCTAAGATACAGAAGTACATACTCTCTGGGAATGATTTTACATGGCTCTTAAGTCCTTTTTGCACGCTCATGGCCCTACTCTCTGAGTTATTCTTTCTTTTACATAAAAAAAATAGCTAGTATTTGCAAATGAGTAGCTTTATCATTCCCACCCATAAAAGTTACAGGGGCCAAAAGCCTTCCTTTCCCTTTTTTCTGTCTCTGTCTCTTTTAGTCCACATTTGTGGTGATTTTCCCAGTGAAATTATCTTGAAAACACCAAGTTTTCTAAGAATCTTATTAGGTTTTACTTCATTAACTTAAAACCACACTCGCAAATCTTTGCGAGGCAGGACTCCGTAAACTTCATTTTGTAAGACAGTGCTGTGGGACTGTGCTCTTAAGAGTCATGCCCACAAGATGACTAGAAGTACTTTCATCTAGATGAGAAGCTCTAATTCTATGAACTGCCTTAAAATTTCCTAATGTCTTAACCCTCAATTTGGAATTAACCCTGTGTTCATGTTTTACTAGCAGTACCCTGAATTTGGTTTGCCCTGAGGCCATTTTTACTTTAAAAATCTTTTGCTGTCTACAGGAGCTGGTAATGTAATCCAGAAAATACTTGGTTAGGAGGCTTTCTTCTAAAGTCTCTTTGAAAACTGACGTATCCCTTCTTTATTTGATATCTCTTTTGCAATACATTATCATAGAACTAAAAGAAGCCAAATAGTTTGAAAATTCTTCTGGAAAACATACTTAACCAGACCCACAACCCCATTAGATTTGTTTTTCATCTTCTGTGTCACTGAAATTCACAGTCTTACCAAATGTTTCAACAAAGTCTAGCACAAGTTCCCTGTGCTCCAGCAAGTCCTTCCCTTCCAATCTCCATCAACAGTCTCTTTGCTGCCCTTCAGGCCTCAATTTGGTCTGAAAGCTAATGCCATATGTTTTAGGTTTTAGTCATGGCAGTATCCCACTTCTAAGTACATCCTATTCTGGTTATCTATTACCATGTGAGGAACTCAAAAGTTAATTCATTTTTTAAAATGCACAATTTATTATTTCTCATGATACAGTCTGGGCTAGGCTCAGTTGTGCAGCTATCTTGTTTCACATGGTACCGCCTGGAGCTGGATCATATAAGGTAGTTTCAACTAGAAAGGGTGATAGAGTTTATGGTTGACCAGTCTTTTTTCTCTCTCCAACTTGACTCTTCATGTGGCTAGCTTATTCTTTCTTTCAGTATGCTGATTTTGGGGTAGTCAGACTTCTCACACAGTGGTTGATTTCCAAGAGGGCAGAAATTGAAGCAGCCAACATTCTTAAAGGCTAGGACCAGAAGTGTCACAACATCACTTCCATCTCATTTGCTTCTTCAAACAGCTCACAAGGCCAGCCTAGATTCAAAGATGAAAAGTAGACTCAGCTTCTTGGTGTGAGGTCCTCTATGCACATATGGGGATGGAAGGAGCTGGTGATTGCCATCTTTGCAAGCTAGCATATTTATTTGTGTTTTACCTGCTAGCGTTGTAATTTCCTCATGGAAAACACTTGAAATTATCACAGTTTCAAATGGCAGTAATTGTTTTCAGTGTTTAACACCTTGAGATTATAATTTACATCTAAATCATTTGACTCTAGAAAGCTTCTATTAGGCTGGCTATTAGATTCTAAACTTGTAATAAATCAAACAAAATCAAATTATGTAAAAATATATTTTGTAATGCTTTAAATTATTATATTAATAAATAACCTTTATTATAGCAGGACCTAGAATATATAATCTTCTAGTTTCCAAAGCTTCTAATTACCTTAAACATTATTTAAGAGAAATATACATATGTATATGAACAAAACCAAAAAGAGAAGTAATCCCAAAATCCAGTCCAATTGATGGATCAGAATTGGTAGTGATCAAACTCTGATGGTGATCAGTTTTCTTTAAGGAAATTCTATTTGTTATTATGCTCTATGTTTTACATAATTGATTTAGGTGATCACTTTAATAGCTGCCAGATGGTATCTTTTATTTAGCAAGAGTCCTAGAATACATAGGCCACGGGTTTTGGAAATAAATCTGGGAAGTTGTTTTTATTTTATTTTTTTCTTTAGTGTGAATTGATTGATTGCTAAGCAACATCTGAACACTCTCCTTATTTTGTGTGAGCCATCATAAGGAGCAGGTATCGTGACCAATCAGATATTTCTACCTGGGAGTTTGAGTCCTGAAAAAGTAGGCTACAGTCTCAGAGATGGGAAAGATACATTCTCAGAGTGGTGGCCATTATGATGATGATTCAAGGGGCAGTTTGAAGAGTATAATGGTATCAGTGCCAGCAGAAATGTCCCAACTAAATTATTTCTATGACAAGGCCTTAAATGTGTCCTCTGCTACACAGTCTCCAATGGTTTTCATCTATTTTCTGCAATTAACTCTCCACATTGTTGCTTTTTTCTTTTATTTTGCTGACAATCCAATAACTTTCCAATAAATTGATTTTCTGCTTAGTTTACTGAGGATCAGTTTTTATAGCTCACAACCAGGAAATCTGACTAATTTGCATGCTTAATCACAGTTTAACCCAAATTTATGCATTAATACAGAAACAGAGTACATCCAAGATGCTTCTTTTAACAGCTACACATTGTTCTTCAAATATTAATATGTTCTCCAACAGGTACTCTATTGTCTCAGCAAAGCTATAGCCCAAAATAGTGAATTTTATTTTTACAAATTTCAATGATTTTAGTTATTTTACAATATTCTTAGATGAAAAGACCACAATTGTTTGTATAAAGTAGTGGTCAACAACAGGATTTAAAGGAGAAGCTACCCTGTAGCAAGACACATAAACTCAAAAACAACAATACAAAATCATTTCTCTATTTAGAAAATTAATCATTCAAATTTATAGAGCTTTATAGAAAGCTGAGTATTCATCCTTTCAAAAGCCAAAATCTATTATTAGTATTTGTTTTCAAGTTTATTAAAAAGTATCACAAATGTATAGATCCGTAAATTTCCACAAAATTATTACATCTATGTAATCAGTACCAAAAAAAAAAAAAACCCACAAAATACCCTTTATGCCCTCTTCAGATTAATACTCAGCTGAAGGAAAACCACTACCCTGACTTTTAAAAGCATAGATTAGTTTTCCCTGTTTTTGTACTCTCTATAAATGGAATCATTTAGTATCTACTCTTTTTCATCACAATTATTTTGCTATACATTATGTTTGGGATATTCATCCATATTGCTAGTAGTAGTAATTATGTTTGGGATATTCATCCACATTGCTATTAGTAGTAATAATTTCATTTTAAAGACTTGTTTAGTTAATTGTGTGACAATTTTTTTTTTAATTTTGGATTTTTCCAAAAAATGCATTACTATGTTCATCATCATGATGTATACTTATAACATT
Source organism: Galeopterus variegatus (assembly GCF_000696425.1). NCBI lineage: Eukaryota > Metazoa > Chordata > Mammalia > Dermoptera > Cynocephalidae > Galeopterus > Galeopterus variegatus. The sequence continues at coordinate 60,597 of NW_007735673.1, forward strand.
TTCTTCTTGACACAGATTCCTAATTATGAAGATCAGTTACTCTCCTGTGCAGTACAGGATTTTAAGAACATTGAGGTAGTGCAGGGCTTTTTGTTCCTTCACCCATGTTTCCTTTTGATTTTAAGACTATGAGTCATCTTTTCTATTCTGTTATTCTTTCTTTACTTATTTCTTTACAGTTTCTTCTCTTTTTAACTTTTATAATTTGAGTAATAAGAATCTTGAACTTGATGTAAATCACGTCAAGTCATTTCAAATAGTGTTAGTTGAATACTTACAATTGGCCTATGATAACTGAATCTGAGTTTATGAGATGGATAAGATAGAAAAGTAAGCAGAGCTTATTCCTGAGGGCGGGATTTCTCCAACTCCATTCAGAAAGGGACAGATTTTTATTTTCTCCCAAATCTTTGCAGACCAATACTCTTGTAAAACATAATAAAAATGCGATACTAGGAAAAAAATGGAAAAAAGTTATACAAAATATAAGCCTACAGGTATAAAATTACTACTAAATTAGTATGTAGTTTTCTAAATACATATCATCAATTTCTGTGTTTATATTATAGACTAGTAATAAACAAGTTACAGACCATCACAATACATAGACTACTACACTGATCTAATGAATTCTGCATAAAATATTCCACATGATATCGTTAGTTAAATTCTGCATGTTTTTATTTTTATGGTCATTTGTCTTCTTCCCAACTAGACCATAATATATATAAGAAAGGTGACATTTTGCCTCATGATTTTCTTTGCTGCCATTCAAATGGAGGTGTTCAATAAATGTTTAGTAAATGAGTGAAATAATAGATAAATGGATCAATGGGTGGATGGAAATCTCACCAATCTTACAAATTTCATATTAATTTTTCAGAGAATATTTGACCTCAGATTTTTATCTGAGTCCCTAATACCTAAATGCTCCTGCAGTATTTTATCTATAGGTAACCCTGTTTCTCTAGCCATGATATAGTATCAGTTGTTATTCAAAGAGAAGTTTACATGGTGGTTGAGCTTGTCTCTTGTTCAATAGGGACCTCTTTCTCTCTCTTCAGCCACCTCTCTAAAGCCATGCACAATGGGTATACTCATCTAGTGGTTTTAATCTTCCCCCTGGCAAGTCAACACTTTCTTTAGGTTTTTAAGAGGTAGCTGTTTCCTCCAAGGCATTTTTTTCTTCATCCCTAAATCTTACGTTAAATTGAGAAGAATTGAATGTAAGTTAGAAAACATGCTTCATGGAAAATACTCTCATTGTACAAAGTAAATAATAAAATTTGTTAGCATTACTGTAATATTATTTTCTCTGATGCCATTATGTCTCTTCTGATTCTGTTCAACACTAATATATTTCATACTGGTAACATCAAGTAAATGAATAGTTATGTATATCAAAAACGACTACAGTCCAGCATTTTATACTGCCCACAAATAAATTACATTGTACACACTGATATGCTGAAAACAAAATGTATTAAAATATATCACCTTAAATCATTCAGGATCATGCCAATCAATTAATTGTTTACCTAATTACCCTCTTTGGTAATCAGGACAGATGTATTGGAACTACATTATGCAGTGACTAAGCTGTAACTATGTTAATAATAACTGTGTCTAAAGGTTTTCTCACATTTGTTATTAGATTAATAAGTTCATACCTGAGAGATTTTCTGTAAAACTTTTTGAAATAAACATATGCATAGCAGACATTTTTACATTTGAGGGCCTGCCTAAGTTTCTATGTTCTCTCCCTATATTTGGACAAGTCTCTACTTTATGAGTCTTGACTGGAAGCAAATTTCTATTAAAATTATGAAGGCTGAAAGCGTCAAATTCTAACTTGGATTGGATTTGGGAATATCACCTAGATTTGGCCAAGATTATGAAGCTCCCCACGGTGGTAATTTTGAACGAATAACAGAAGAACTTGGGCCTCACAGATAATACTTTATAGCAATAGCAGCAGGTCTAAGGTTTTAGGAGCAACAGCATTCAATGCCCAAGTTGAATTTTCACAGTGTTTTTATTGTTTGCAAGATGAATTTTGGAATAGTGCTTTTACCAGTGAAATTAGTAGTTCTGTTAGGAAAGAATTTAGGGTATGGGTGTAGCTTCTCTTTTTTTCTTATTCGATTTTCGGATTCTAGGCCTCTGCTTTCCCGGTGTTTCTGTGAGATACTTGACACCCTTTCAGTAAGTTTTAGTTCTGTTAGGAAAGAATTTAGGGTATGGGTGTAGCTTCTCTTTTTTTCTTATTCGATTTTAGGATTCTAGGCCTCTGCTTTCCCGGTGTTTCTGTGAGATACTTGACACCCTTTCAGTAAGTTATTTTTTGCTTTGTTTAAGTTGCCAAAGTCAGTTTATGATGGTTGCATATAAAGAACCCAACTGACAAATTGGTACTTAATGTGTTACAACAGAATCCCAGGAAAATGAGAGTATCTTAGAATAGCTATTTGGCTGCACATAAGTAAAATATGGCAGAAGCAGCATTGTTTTAAGCATGGCTTTTAACTAGCTTGGTATATATCTGATTTTCTTTCCTTTGGAAAGTTTTCTCTTAAGATGATACTTCTAGAAACCCACCTTCCGTGCAGGGGGAAACCCAAGGCTCATAAGGAGATCACACGTAGACACTGTCATTGAGAGCCCTAGATGAACTCTCATAATCAGCTACCAGCTATGAGAATGAACCATCCTGAACACCCAGCACAGTAAAGCCTTCACATCACTGTAAACCCACGTGACAAACTGTTACAATTTCAGATGACAATTAAAGAGAAAATCATCTAGATGTTTCCTGTCAAACGATAGAACCATGACAGATGATAATAAATTGTGTTAAGCTATTAAGTCTTGGGGTTTTTGTTATGCAGCAATAGACACTTAGAGGAAGTGATACATCAGTCAGGGTCCAGAGGAGATAGAAATCACAACAGCAATTTGAACATGGAAAATATAATATGAAAATCTGTTAATTAGCAAAAAGTGGCTAACTCCAGGAAGTAATTATAGACTCAAAGGGGTATAGACGCAGCAACTGCAAAAGGCTGTCTTTCTGCTAGAACTGAGGGAGGGTAAACAAAACAACTATATCTTTCCACATGACAAGATGCAGACATGCCTCCCGTAAGTAAGTTCTCCCATCTCCTCAAAATGAGGAGACACGTAGTCCTAATCATCATTGTATCAATTGTTAGCTATACTAATTAATCCTAAAATTCACTCACAGTCCCATTGGATTTACCTTAAAGTTTTGTAAAGTTAAAAGAGGAAGAGAATATATAAATATACACACATATATCAAGCAAGGAAAAAAATTGCAAATATAAAACAATTCTCATGTCTGTCGTTGGTCAGAAGAGGTATCTATAACTTTCTTTTCCCAATGCTATCTGATATTTTAAATTTCCTTTCCAACCTCATGTGGTTGCAATGCTTTACCTAGTACGGTAAACCATCATTTCTGAAAGACCTAAATCCTTAACAGTTCTGGCCTTTTGATGTTGTTGTTGGGCCAGTGGGATCGGGAGGACCGGAAAGTGGCAACAAAGTAGCAATGGAGGCTTCATCTTGTTAACTCCACCCCTACCCCCCTTTACCCTCCCCGGAAGGCGGGAACCAGAAACTGAACTTTGCTCAATTCCATACCATATATGGGCAAAAAATTCACCAACAGCCCTGCCCTATAAATACCTATTTGTATCCACCCTGGGCGCAACTTCCCCGGCCTCACTCCCTTGCAGGCCATGGAACCTTGCCCAAGAGCACTTCCATTAAAGCTTGCCTGGAACCCCTTGCCTGGCTCCTCTTGTCACTTACCACCAGACATCTGGTGCCGAAACCGGGAGGAGGTTGAGGCTCCGCTCTGGTGGGAGGCCTCCTTCCTCTCCTTACCAGGACCTCATCTGTGCCCCATGCCTCGAGACACCGGGTAAGTTCCCCCAATTCCATGCCCCGATCCGGGTGGTCCTGCCTAAAAATGTGGCTGCGTCAGGGCGACTCCCAAGTTCCTTACGTACAGGCTTTTTAGAACTTACGCTCTTGTCCCTCCCTCTGCACCTGTTGTTCTACTTCCCAAGTCCTCCTTGCTCGGATGCCTCCCTCCTTTAACACTGGCTCTGTCTGCTCCGAAAACCCCTGAATTGTTCCCCCCTCTTCCTCTGTCCAAACCCCCTGAAAACCTGGCCAGCCCGCCAGCTCGAGGGCCAGCAACTCTTGCTCACCCTCCCTATTCAGAGCCTCCTTCTCCCCCTTCCCCGGCTCCTTCAGCACCTGCCCCATTGCCTCATGCCAACCCAGTTCCTTCATCCCCAGTACCTTCACCCCCAGTACCTTCACCCCCTGGCTCGCCTCCCATTTCTGCCCAGACAAGGTCCTGAGTAATCCCACCTACCCCCAATCTGGTCTGCCCCTTTAGGGAGGTCACTGGGGCCAAAGGAGTGGTTCGAGTTCATGCACCCTTTCACTCCAAGACCTCTCACAAATTGAAAAGCGGCTGGGTTCCTACTCTGCTAACCCGGGAAATTATACCAAAGAGTTCCAATATTTAGCCCAAGCATATGACTCACATGGCACAACTTACATGTCACCCAGACTACAATCCTCAAAGCAGAGGAAAGGGAACACATCCAGGCTGCTGCCCGAGAACATGCAGATCAGGTCCATTTAACTGGTAGGGGCTCAGGCGGTTCCCGCTGCAGACCCTGGGAGGGACTATCAGAATGGCCAAGATGGCCACCAATGCCATGACTGCATGTTTCAGTGCCTCATCACCGGAATGTGGGTGGCTGCTAATAAGGCAGTCAGTTATGACAAATTGCAGGAAATCACCCAAAGTCCAGATGAAAATCCCGCTGTTTTTCTAAACAGACTCACTGAAGTTCTACTTCAGTATACTAACCTAAACCCTGCTACCCAGCAGGAGCTACTGTCCTGGCCACCCATTTTATCTCTCAGTCAGCCCCTGATATTCGCAAAAAATTAAAAAAGGCTGAGGAGGGCCCTTAAACTCCCATTTCCAACCTGGTGAGAATGGCATTTAAAGTTTTTTAATGCCTGGGAGG
>NW_007735673.1:66360-72467 GCF_000696425.1 Galeopterus variegatus
CAGCCCACCAATGCCGCATTCCCCCCCCCCCCCCCAGGGCATCCCCCCCAAACCCCAGCCCACCAAACACGCATTCCCCCCCCCCCAGCCAGGATATCCCTCACAAGCTCCAGGCCACCATTCATCTTTCCCCCTCACCCACTGTTTCCACCCACCTTATTTTGGCCCTAGTTTCACCCGACCTTTCCCAACCGTCCCAGTTCCCATTGTCGGTAGATCCCCAGGTTTGGGATATTTCTAAGTCAATAGTAGCTTCTCACCATTCCCCAGGAAAAATAGAATTAAAAGATCAAACCACCTTTCCTTACCGTCCTCAATTCCCCGTTTCAGAAACCCACCGAAGAGGACTCCTTATACCCATTAACTCCCCCTGCAACACTCCCATCCTCCCCCTACAAAAGCCCACTGGAGCCTACTGCCTAGTGCAGGATTTAAAACTTATTAATGACACCGTAGTCCCATTCCATCCAGCTGTCTCCAACCCATATACCCTGCTCTCCAACATTCCCCCACCACCTCCCATTTTTCCATTTTAGATCTCAAAAATGCTTTCTTCTCTGTCCCCCTTCATCCAGACTCTTATTTCCTTTTTGCCTTCACTTGGGAGTACCCTGACACACATACTTCGCAACAACTTACCTGGACTGTTTTGCCACAAGGCTTTAGAGATAGATAGTTCCCATCTTTTTGGCCAGGCTTTAGCCAAAGATCTCAATCTTTGCACTCTAAAGTACAGCACCGTCCTCCAATATGTGGATGACCTTCTCCTTTGCAGCCCCTCATTATCCTCTTCCCAAGAGGATACTGCCACCCTTCTCAATTTCCTTGCATCTAGGGGTTATTAGGTCACTCCTTCCAAGGCTCAACTTTGCACCCCCACAGTTTCTTACCTAGGTATATCCATAACCCCCACTTCCAAGTCTCTTACAGGGGACCGTATCAGCCTCCTCCGGGATCTCTAACTTCCCCAGAGTGCCGACAACATCCTCTCCTTCCTGGGCCTGGTGGGTTTCTTTTAATAGTGGATCCCCAACCTTGCCCTCCTAGTGCGACCCTTATACAAGGCAGCTAAAGACACCCTGCATGGACCATTAACTGACCCCACCACTGTTAAACAGCTTTTCTCTAGGCTACAGGATTGTCTCAGTGCAGGACCCACTCTGGCTTTCCCGGATCCTTCAAAGCCCTTTCATCTATTTATGGATGAGTGTTCTGGCTCAGCTACCAGCCTCCTGGCCCAGCCTGTAGGACTGGCCTATCGGGCAGTGGCATACCTATCAAAACAGCTAGATGTCACGGTCCAGGGATGGCAGCCATGTCTCAGGGTGTTAGCAGCTGCTGCCTCCCTGATCAAGGAAGCTCTCAAGCTTACTTGGGGCCAACCCCTCGCTGTCTTTTCTTCCCATCACTTGGGGGACCTGCTCAGCCACAAATCCCTCACCCATTTGACTCCTTCCAGAATCCAACTTTACCACCTCCTTTTCATCAAAAATTCCCAGATTTCTTTATCCACCTCCCTCCGCTTAAACCTCATGACCCTTCGGCCTACTCCCTCCACTACTCCTGACCCTTTACATTCCTGTCCTCAACTTTTAGAGGACTTTATTCCCTCACACCCAGGGCTCTCTGACCAGCCCCTATCTAATCCTGACCATGTCCTTTTCATAGATGGTTGTTCTTTCATTGCCCCGGATAGCCAAAGGCATGCAGCCTATGCTGTCATTACTCTAGATGCCACCTTAGAGGACCTACCCCTTCCCCTCAGAACAACATCTCAAAAGGTGGAGCTGATAGCCCTCTACCTGTCCAAGGGACAACAGGCCACTATATACACAGATTCCAGATATTCTTTCCTCATCACCCACACTCACTCTGTCCTCTGGCAAGAACGAGGATTCATCACTACTAATGGGATCCCAATAACCAATGGGCCCCTCATCTCAAAGCTACTTGAGGCCCTTAGCCTCCCAAGTGAGGTGGCTCAATTGTTCACTGCCGTGGCCACCAATCCTCTAAAGACTTTATATCAAAAGGCAACAACAAAGCCAATTCCACGGCCCAGGCTATGGCTCTAGGCTCCGCCCCAGCTCCTGTCCTTTTCCTCAACACACCCCATTCCCCCTCATATACCAAAGAAGAAACTCAGACCCTTAAGTGGTTGGGGGATATTATCGGGGACAAGGGTTGGATTTTTATCCAAAATAAGGTCACCCTCCCAGGCCATATAGCCCGCAGCATCATTGCAGATGTCCACCAATCCCTCCACATTGGCCCAAAAGATTTATATCGGTTCCTAGAACTCCTTTTCCATAACCCACACCTCTGAAAGCTCATTGAGAAGGTTCATCAGTCTTGCAATACCTATTCTGCTGTTAACTCTCCAGGGTGAATTCGCAGAGTGGGACCTAACCATCAACTCCAAGGCCATCAGCTGGGGGAGGACTGGCAGCTTGATTTTACCCACATGCCATGCCACAAAACCTATCATTACTTACTAACTTTGGTGAACACCTTTACAGGATGGATTGAGGCTTACCCCACAGCTCGAGAAACAGAGGACATGGTAGTCGCTGTACTCATTGATACATCATCCCAAGGTTTGGCCTCCCACGGACCCTACAATCTGACAATGGCCCAGCCTTCATCTCCAGTGTCACCCAGCAGGTCTCCAAAAGTCTGAATGTCACCTGAAAACTCCACCTCCCTTACCATCCCCAATCCTCGGGTAAGGTTGAGCAAGCCAACGACCTCCTCAAGGAACAACTTACTAAACTTTCCCTTGAGACCCAATTATCTTGGCCAGCCCTCCTCCCATTGGCACTTACAAGACTTAGGGCCACAGCGAGGGGACCATCAGGCCTCAGCCCTTTTGAACTCCTATACGGATAGTCCTTCCTGCTGACCCACAACTTTCCAGACTCACCCCCTCCCCTTTTATCCTACCTACCCTACCTAAACCTTTTTTGTGTGTGTGTGTGTGACCAGTAAGGAATTTGTAACCCTTGGCTTGGTGTCGCCCACACCGCGCTCAGCCAGTGAGCGCACCGGCCATCCCTATATAGGATCCAAACCCGTGACCTCGGCACTCCCAGTGCCACTGCGCTCCCAGTGCCACACTCTCCCGAGTGAGCCACAGGGTCAGCCCCTAGCGAAACCTTTTAAGGGCCCTTTTGTGGGCCCATGCTCAGTTACTCCCACCCCTGGGGAACCCACTGCAGACACTCCCCAGGCTTTAACCCCAGGGGATAGCAGCTTACTGAAAGAACCACATCCAAAAACCCTACAGCCCAGGTGGACTGGTCCCCACTTGTTGGTTCTAACCACCCCCACAGCTGCAAAACTCATGGGACAATGTCCCTGGATACACCTTTCCAAACTTAAGTGTGCCCCCTCTGAGGCCCCCTCCCAAGATGTATGGACAACCCAGCCCTTGGGGCCTCCCCGGGTTCGGCTATCACATCACCATTCTCCTCCTGACTCTGTCTCTTTGTCCCACCGCTACTGATTCAGGACACAGGTGGAGATTTTATTTAATAGAAACCTGGACAACCAATCATCAAACCCATGCTAGGCTTATTTCTACCACTGATTGCCAACCGCAGGGATGCCAGGGCTCAGTTAATTTCTCTATCCCCGCTTTTAACTCTGCCCTGTGAGGAAGCTCAAACCCCACTATCCATTTTGTTTATGACCAAACACATTGCAACTGCCACACTTACTGGGTTCAAACTAAAAGTGGTTGCTCTTATCATTATTGCACAATGCGCACCACCTAGCTGGATACTGCAGGTACCAAACGGGCCCAATACCACTTCACCGCTAATGGAAAAGCCACTTATTATTTAACTATTCCAGACCCCTGGGGAAACTGCTGGGCCACTGGAGTCGATGCCAAACTGTACCACTTGCCCTTCCAGTCTTATCCTGCTGCTTCCCTTCACATTTACAAGGCCTACACATGGGTCATCCCTCAGGTCTTTTCTGTTCTCAGTAACCAGACTAGCATTATCCAGGCATAGGAACAGCTCCTCCAAGAACACCTGCAGATCGACCCTCATCTAGGTCAAGATGCCTTCTCCTGGGTAAAGCTCATTCAACAGGGCGCCACCATCACCAAACTTTCCGGCATAGGTAACTTGTCTCACTGCTTTCTGTGTGCTGCCTTAGATAAATGGAGATTGGCGGCTGTCCCCCTTCCTGGCCCATTTAATCAAACCACCATCCCAACTCTGGCTCCTCTTCCCTTTCTCCAAAACATTCCTTTGTTTACTAACCCCCAAGCTCCAATATTACCCTTCTGCTACTCTTCCCCTAATTCCTCTCTTTGCAATACAACCCAACCAAACACCACCAGCCAACACGCCCCCATTGGAGGTTTCTTTTGGTGCAATGACCCCCTCTCTGAGTCTCTCATCACCTCTGCCTCCCTCCTCTGCCTGCCTGTTTCATCTCACTGGTCGCCCAGCTTGCCAGGAAGAAATTATTGCCCTAGTTTATCCCCCAGAAAAACAAAAATGTGTGGCTTTTCTCCCCCTAGTCCTCAGGGTCTCCTTGGCCTCCTCCCTGGTGGCCACAGGGCTGGGCACAGGGGCACTTATCCACTCTGTAGACTCCATCAGAGACCTTTCTGAAAGGCTCCGGATGGCTATCAAGGCCTCAGTGGAGTCTTTAGCCTCCCTGCAGCACCAGATCACATCGGTAGCTCGAATAGCCCTACAGAACTGATGCACCTTGGGCCTCCTCACTGCAGACAAAGGTGGCACCTGCATATTCCTCAATGAAGAATGCTGTTACTACATCAATGAAACAGGTGTAGTTGAAACCAATCTGCACACTCTTGCCAAAGTTCATGAGCCCCTTCAGACCCAGTCCACCTGGGAGACCCTACCTCACATCAGTGTTGGCAAAACCCATTAACCACATGGCTCCTCCCTCAATAAGCTCACTCCTTATTTTTGGGATATTGTTAACCACGGCCCCTTGTCTCCTTCGCATCATTCAAGAACGAATTTGAGAGGTGTCTAGCGTACCTGTCAACCAGCTTCGGCTCCACTCCTACTCCTGTGTGCCCACTTCCAACCACCCCTATGATGCCCCTTACTCAGCAGGAAGTAGCCAGATCTGAGTCGTTGCCCTATAGCAACAAAAAAGGTTGGAATGTTGAGCCAGTGGGATCGGGAGGACTGGAAACCGGCAACAAAGTATGGATGGAGCCTCCATCTTGTTAAGTCCACCCTTCCTCCCCTTACCTTCCCTGGAAGGCGGGAACCAGAAACGGAACCCTGCTCAATCCCATACCATATATGGGCAAAAAACTCACTAACAGGCCTGCCCTATAAATACCTGTTTGTATTAAATACCTGTTTCTATCCAACCTGGGTGTGACTTCCCTGGCCTCACTCCTTTGTTGGCCACAGAACCTGGCCCGAGAGCACTTCCATTAAAGCTTGTCTCGAACCCATTGCCTGGCTCCTTTTGTTACTTACCACTGCTGATTTGAACCGGAAAGTTGTTGTTGTCATTTTCTAATGGCATTTACCAGTGGTCATGGAAGTACTTAAAAGTACCTCAGAGAATCCTGGGGATTCTAGTCATATTCCTCCTTGCCTTATCATATAGCAACAAATCAATTTCCCCTTAATAATTAGGATTAATCACTTTACCTAGTAGAGTAACATGTTTATTTATATATTCACTCACAGGCAAGAGAAACCCCAAAATGTAAAGACAGCAGTCTGTTCTTCAGAGTGAGTGGGAGCATTCTCTCTTGGGAACTAAGAACTCTAAAACTAGCAGACCTCAAGGTTTTTATGATGGGAAGCAAACATTCTGTGACTGTGTTAATAGGTGAAATAAGGAGAGAAACCACTTGATTTTCAGACCTATGTTTATGGCTATGGGAGAAATAGAAGCATGTAATATTGTCTCTGATTCCAAATCTATACTGCATCCTATGAGATGACACCCTTTCAGATGGTGTCTCACAATTAACAGCATACATGACTCTGGTAAGTCATTTCATCTTTGTATTCGGCCTACTGCTTCTGGGTGAGAGAGTATGTAGTAAGACCAATTAACTCCATAAGACCATTGCAGCTCATGATGAA
>NW_007735673.1:74268-74723 GCF_000696425.1 Galeopterus variegatus
TTATAGCTTTGTAGTATAGTTTAAAGTCAGGTAGTGTTATGCCTGCAGCTTTTTTTTTTTTTCCTCTCAGCATTGTTTTGGCTATGCGTGGTCTTTTGTTATTCCATATAAATGTCTGAATAGTTTCTTCCATTTCTGAGAAAAATGTCATTGGAATTTTCATAGGGATTGCATTGAATTTGTAGATCACTTTGGGTAATATGGACATTTTCACAATGTTAATTCTTCCAATGCAAGAGCATGGGATTTTTTTCCATATTCTTGTGTCCTCTTTAATTTCTCTCAGCAGTGATTTGTAGTTCTCATTATAGAGATTTTTCACATCCTTGGTTAACTCTATTCATAAGTATTTTATTTTGTTGGTGGCCATTGTAAATTGGAAAGCTTTCTTGACTTCTCTTTCTGCATGTTCACTATTAGAGAAGAGAAATGCAACTGATTTCTCTGTGTTGATT
>NW_007735674.1:0-17992 GCF_000696425.1 Galeopterus variegatus
AAAAAAAAAACTTTGGATATTGTCCCACCTGTCCCTGAAGCACTTCATTTTTTCCTTAATATGTTTTTCTCTCTGTTATTTACATTGGATGATTTCTATAGTTTAATCTTAAGTTTACTGACATTTTCCCTTTCATTTCCATTGTACTGTTGAGCCTATCTAGTAATTTCTTTTTAAAATGAGATATTGTATTTTCCAATGTGCAATTTTAATTTTGTTCCTTTTTATTATTTCTATTTCTGTGCTGTGATTTTCTACCTTTTCATTCATTGTGAACATATTTTCTTTTATTCCCTTGATCATAGTTATAATAGTTGTTTTTAAATTCTTGTCTGCTAATCTCAACATCTGGATCATGTCAGGTTGGCTCTCTGTTGATTGTTATCTCTTGAAATAGATCATAATTTCCTGGTTATTGATATGTTGGTTGACTTTGGATTGCATCCTGGATCTTTTGAATATTATATTATAGAGGCTCTGGATTCTGAATCTGAAAAATGTTGATTTTTATTGTTTTGTCAGATAGTTAACTTGGTTAGACTCAAACTTTGACTAAATTCTGTCTCCTGGTTGATAGCTGAAATGATAATTCAGTGTTTTTATCTTTAGCTGAAGTCTCTCCCATGTGTTTGTGGTTCACGTGTCAGCTGAGGTTTGGGTAGAATCTGTATACAGAAATTGGGGTTCTTTCTGTCTGGCTCTCTCCTTTACAGGATTTCTCCCTCACTTTCTAGTTGCTCTGTTTGTCCTGAGCTCTGTTCTTTAGTTCTTCGTATCAGAATGATTGTCAGTTTACTTTTGGTGTCTTACTCTTGGTGTCTTAGCCACTTTGCATCTTCATTTTGCCCTCAGTCTAAAAGCTATATAGGTAGGTCACTTACCTTTTGCCCTACCTTCCTTCAAGTGTCAAATCCCTTTTAGAATCTTCCTGCTTCTATTCACTTTCCAGTCTCTTCATACTGTTGTTTCTTTTTATTTTGTTTAGAGTTTATAATTTCTCTCTTCAGGAGAATTGGGATCAACAGGAGTTTATTCAGCCATATCAGAAGCAGAAACTATCCTGCTCAATTTTGATTTTATTTCCAGCACTTTGTCTTTACTGTGGAATTCTGTCCTAGAAAGGAGGCTTGGCAAGTCAGTTTTGAGAGTCCATAGGGGCTAGATTTCTCCAGTCCCTTCAGTCCTTCTTGCCACAGGCCATTTGCACTCACTTGGTATTGGAGAGAGCACAAACCCTCTCAGTTTCAGGTGCTATTCTCAATTGTCCTACCATGCTTTCCAGTGAATTCACATGGGCTGTTTTCCTTGTGAGCTCCTATTCTACTAGGGTAATTGCCTATCTTGAATTGTAATGTACAACTATGGGGAGCAACTGAAACTTAAGCTTTGACTGGTTCCCACCCCATGAGTTTGATAATGGAAAGGTATGCCTCCGGGGAGAAAACTTCTAGTGTTACAAATGGTAACTCAGCCTTGGCATTGCTTTCTTTCAAAAGAAGCCTCTCCAGTTGTAGTCCTCTAACTCTCAGGGTGTTGGGGATGTAGACAGAAGTGGGGGAAAGCTCTTAAGGGCCAGCCAATCCACGTGCACTTCAGACCTATCACCCATCATTCCAGCCAGCCCTGAGTTCCACCCTGAAGTTATCCTACCACCCCTGGTGGGCACTGATCTACTTCTTATATGTCTTTCAGTGGCAACGGGACAGAAAACGGTCTTCTCAGGGTAATGATTAGAGAGAAAAGACACATTAAAAAAAAAAAACTTTTTCCACCTTAACTCTTATTCATTGTTCTCGTCCCTCTTCTAGGCTGCCTTTTCTCCCAATTCTACCCTACTCAGATCCTTGATCCATGTGCCTTTTGTTTCCCCAGAACTTTTCTCTACGTTTTTGTGCTGTTTTGATAAAAACCATTCATCTCTGGGTTCTGTGACATGTCCAGGATTGGGTTCTGGAGAGAGAGTCAGTTGTAACTTTACAATTTTAGTAAGAACTGAGATAACTGCCTCTTTCTATATAAAAAAATTAAAATACCTAAAATTCTGTAAGTACATATTTCAGGACATTGGAACTTAATAAAGAGAGACTTCTGAACCCTAAAAGACACTTGGGAATTTCAAACAATGAAGAAAGATTGATCATTGGTTTTAATTGCTTCCCCAGTTAATGACATAGACATAGTATTACCATCAGGGTACAGATGTGAAATGCACCTCTACAGACGTAAGATCTAACACCACATGAGATAATTTTGATTATCATAAAATGTCTCATCCACAGGCTGGAAAATAATTAATGATTTTTCCTGTGGCATTATTGACCAGAGACAGAGCCAGGGTTGTAATATTTGTTATCTAATAAAACTAAAATATCTAATTATTTTTTTCCTTTGCTTATTGTCTGATGAGGGTGAGTTATAACTTATAATTTCTAAGGAGATTAGGACGATAGAAAGTTTGAATGAAGAAAAGCCATATGAAATTACTCTAGTTCTTAATTTTGCCTGAACCATTTAAACCCAATTACACACAGACCAAATTTCTGTTTATTAGAAGCTTCAGAGATTATATAAATGAGTAATAACATAGTAATGGGAGCCCACTGCTTTCATTGCCATGCAGCCTTTCACCAAAAGGCATTGCGTCATTTTAATAACAAGCATGTTTTCCGTGAATGTACTCATTCAGATTGAGAAAACAGCCCCAACCATTTGCAATCCAGTGATTTGAACTGTTTAAGAAAATGAGTGTATGAGCTATTAGCCAGTTTCTTTTCTTCTTACATCTTCTCTCTCATCCCCCAACTCCATGCCTGTTGAGGCACTATTCATGTTCTCCAGGGCCAACTCAAATAGTATTGAACTCAAACCCTCTCCCATGAGACAGAATTGATTACTTCCTACCTTATTCTTCCCTCTGTTTCTAATGCTGAGCCCAGGACATGGCCTATAGTAAATATGTTAGGTGAGTGAAATAAGAGTAAAACCAACTGTAAAATGTTACCAGTTTTTGGAGACTGGCCACAAAGATGGTGCTTTCAAAAATGGCTTTCTCCTTTACTGCCAAGACCCAAGCAAGCATGCTCAGACTGCTTGTCTAAGACTTGCTGTGGCTATTTATGTTAGGAGCAGAGGGAACCAAGGAGCATGGCATTTACTGAGCCTGTGGGTGTCGGCATCCACTTAGTTGTGCTTGGGGGAGTAGGGCAAAGTACTCCTGAATTGTGTGATTGGCCAGGACACACTATGGACACAGAGGCAGGGCTCTTCCATCAATCGCATGCTTCTACAGCCACCATTGCCTAACAGCACAGGGGTGGATAACAAATATGTTTTGGTGATATTCAAGGGGGGAAAAAGAGTGCTATTAAAATCTAAGGTGTTGATTTTCTTCTGTAGAAAACATCTCCTCCTTTTCCATCTGAAATGCTTCGAATTTCGAAATCTTTTAAATTAGAAGTAATCTTTTTAGTTACATTGACGAATGAGTTATTCACCCCTGCCCCCTCCTCATTATGTTCTTCATTTGAAGTAAACACGATACTCATTTAACTTCTGCATCCTCAGATTAACTCCAAGGAGAACAACCTAATACATTTCCCCAGTGTTGGACTTTAATTCTGAGGACAACATTTTTCATTTTCAAATGAAGCTGGCCTCAAGAAAGAACAGCAAACCAAGCAGCAGTGCTAGTGCTGGCCTTCTCAGTTTTGCAAAGTGCCTCTTATAAAGAAAGAGCTTGTGGAATTTGGCTCCATTTCCAACCACCACGGGATAAGGGTTCCACGTAAACAATAATATCCTGTGCTACTTGGACCTCATTTAAACGTCTTTACTGCTTTAGAAGGAACTGCCAAGTGGGGTTGTTTCTCAGAGCTTTTGCTTGATATTCCAGAAATACTGTAGGGCCCACTTCAAAGATGGTACTCCACACCATCAAAGTTGTGGCTATTGGCACACTCTTGATTGTCACTGGGCTTCATGCTGACACATTCTTTCAAATCACACTGAAGGTGCACTATCCGTGAAGAATAAATCTGGTACTCTGAGGGTGGGCCTGTCATTGCAGAAAGACTTTGTAGTTACCACTTGGGTGTTTTCCTAGAAAGCCGTGGTAGCATGAAGCCTAGGATGGCCATCTTTGCCGAACTAGGAACAGAGAGGTGATTTTCGCATAGTAAGCTTGTTGTGTTGTCAATTGAGCACTAAGCTGGGGGTCAGAAGACCTGGGCTATACTCCCCAGCCAACTAGCTCTTTGGCCTTGCGAAATATCCTTGGTCTCTCTGGCCTCAGTTTTCCTATCTTAAAATGATGGGATTATACGAGGGTACTTCAACAGGTTCATGGAAAAATGGAATTAGAAGATAATATGGATCTTTCCATGAACTTTTTGAAGATACCTTGTATTAGATATTCTCTAAATTTCTCTCCAGCCCTAAATTTGATCAGGTGACTCAAAACAGTAAACACTAAACAGGGGGTCAGGAAACAGAAATTCCCAGTCCAGGCTCTGCTCCCCACTACCTGTGACTTGAGACAAGTCCCTTGTTAAATCAAGCTAATATTTGGCCTGAGAAAGCCTCTGTACTCACATACTTGAGCTCTTATGTAGGAACCACAACCTAACTTAGTATGTAAACAAATTGAAATCCTAACTAGAAGTGTGCTTCTGTAACAATAGCTGAGTCTCAGCCAATCACAGCAGCCACACTTCAACCACTCACAGACAGCCAACTGTTCAAACCACGTTCAGATAAGACAAACGCCCAGCTATAACCAGTCCAGCTGTTTCTGCACCTCACTTCCGTTTTCTGTATGTCACTTCCTTTTCTCTGTCTATAAATCTTAGCCGACCATGCAGCAGCCCCGGAGTTGCTCTGAATTTTTTCTGGTTCTGGTGGCTGCCTGATTCACGGATCATTCTCTGCTCAATTAAACTCTTAAATTTAATTTGTCTAAAGTTTTTCTTTCAATGCATTTAACCACCCAGTCTCAGATCTCCATCTGTGGGGAGACAAGCATCTTTTCTACCTGCCTCACTTGGTGGTTGTGTCTATTGAGTAAGGAAACTTTTTCACTCAGTACTTAACTGAGCAATTTCTCTGTGGCACCAGCTTGATAGATGGTAAAGATGTAGAAGTTATTAGATTATCTGTTACTATTACTAATATTAGCTACAATGTAGTGAGCACTTCCTGTTGCCAGGCACTTACATAAAATATCCCTCCCTATTTAGTCTCTATTGTATTGAGGAGGAAACTGAGGTTCAGAGAAGTCTAATAATTTGCTCAGGATCATGAAACTCCACAGAGCTGGATCTGTGATTTATACCAGTGGTCTATTCTTTACTTTAAAAGTTGAAAAATATCTTGCCTCTGACAAGGAGTTTGTGTTACTATTATTATTATTATTATTATTATTTTTCTAGAGCACAGTGCTTGAATTTCATGAACTAGAAGCTGTGGGCATACTGGGGGGTGGGTGTGGCAGGTGAGGGAACTGGCCCGGCTGGGGCTGAGAGATTCTTTTTACAAATGATGCCTGAGGCATAACAGTCAGGGCATTGACAAGACCTGAAGGGCAGCCCAAGTCTTCAAGCCAAGGCTAGGCATTCTTTCAGACTAGTTTTAAAGTGTAGATCATGGCCTGGCATGTGGATAGGCCAGCCCCTGTAAATAGCCAGGCAGAGGGTGAAACAAGTCCTCAGTTTCCTCGCCTGTAGGAAAGAACCACTGGGATAATTGAGCTCTGAGGGCACCTCTGATGCAAACATTCCTGAGTCAGCAGGTCTGCGGAGCTGGGCTCCTCCAGGGCTCTGAGCAGTAAACACGTGCTCTCCTTAGGCTATTGTTCTCTCTTAGGATGTAAGCCTGAGTCTCTGAGATGCTAGAATTTGATTTTGATGATGCCAGGAGCTGCACTGGCAGGACACCCACCTCGCATGAAGCAACAGCCTAGTTGTCTTCCTGCTGTCTTTGCAAACTCTTCCCAGATCAGCTCTACCATCTGGGGAAGTGGGCTTTCCGGCCTCTGAAAGGTTGTCCAACCACACCAAGGTCCCAGGGACCTGGCGCAGTTTTTTGTGCCTCTGCTTCACTCCTCCAAGCTTGCTGCTCCTCAGCCATACTGTTGCTTTCTCTTACCTCCATTCACCCTAGGGACTGCCTAGCCCAAAAGACAATGGTCTGCTTACTCAAACTTTGTTACAATGGGTATTTGTCCTAACATGGGACTTGTGTGCAGGGGGGAGAGGGAGGTGAGCCCTGGTACTGGATATGGCCACTAGGCAGAATACATGCTAGGGCAGTGGCCTTTTTACAGACAGAGGCAGCCACGGGAGTGAGGAGAATGGTCTCCAAGGAGGCTTAGGTGCCTTGATTATATCCTGTGAATGGGCCAACCCTGACGAATTCAGGATAACCATCATAACAACAACAGCAAAAACAGTAACAACAATGCCATGAGCATACACTTGTATGGACAATGTGCTAAGCACTTTATGCTCTTTTAATCTTCACAACAATCCTGTGAAGTGGGCAATGTTATTTCTCCACTTTACATATGAGGAAATGAAGGCACAGAGAGGTTAAGTAACCTGCTCAAGATCACACAGCTAAGGGGTATGTATGTGGGTATTGCTTGGATCTTCAGCCAAATGGGCAATCATCATCTGCTAGACCTCTTGCTAGTGACCAAACCCCAGCTGCTAGGCCAAGGCACCAGTTCCAGAGTGAAGGATGGTCAAGAACAAGGCAGATGGTGTGGCTAATCCATTCAATGGGCATGCATTGAGGACCATCCTCTGTGCCAGGTGTTGAGGGAAGAGACGAGTAAGACACTGTCTCATTTAGACCAGGGCTTCCATTCTAAAGGGTCTGGGACAGTAGGCAGGACAATCGGTAGGATTTAGGAGTTGGAATCAAGGCAGACGGCCAGTTGTTAAGACTGGGTGGTATAAGAGGTTGGCTTGGGAAGAGTTCTGATCTGGGAGCATCGCAGGCTTTTCAGGCAGCCATTCTGGGTGTAGCAGATGGGAGAGCAACCTAATCCTAATCCCACAGCTCCAGGGCTGAGGCCGAGCACCGGCTGCATGCCTGTGGATGGGCTGGCTTAGGAAGAAGTGTGGACCAGAGCCTCTAGGTGGAAGATCTAGCTGTAGGTATCTGGTAGGGTAGGGGAATTGAATTGGGGGCTGATGGAACAAAACCCAGTAATGACACTCCATCTCCTGTGGAGCCTGATTTTCCCTCTACTATTCCTTTGGCGGTATGGTCCCAGCTGTGGTGGAAAGGGAAATGAATTTGGAACCAGGAGATATGGGCTCCATATGTTAGCAGAAACTGATGTTTGAACATTCTTGTTGGGATAGCTGAAATTCTTAGTATAAATTCCAGGAAGACCAGAGGACATCTGGGAAATATATGTTGACTGAAGTGGAGAGAAATACTTAATCTTCTGGGGAAAATCTCCATGACCAAGAACCATTTTGGTTTTGTTTTTTGTTTTCTCCAAAGTGACATGTTAATAAAGTAATGTCATGAAGGCTTTGTAAGTTGTAGGGCAGAAGCCCTGTGCAGGGCCTTGTTAACATCTTCATTGTTATAGATCAGGGATCAACAACTTCAGGAGTTCACAGGAGGAGATTGGAGCATTGCCCCTTCCCGCCCCAGCCCTGTCTCTCTGTAATGGAAAAGTATCACTTGGAGCCGATTCTTAGCTGTGCGCATGAGTCTGCTGCTGCCCATGGCTGGCAGGTTTAGCCCACCTCAGGCCCTGAGACCCAGGTGGGGGCCAGGGGCCGGGAGTGGGGCGTGCAGGATGCCTGAGTTCAAATCCTGGCTCTGTGACCTCAGATAAATTCCCTAATGTTTCTGGGGAACATCGAGAACATGGGGAAAATAATATTAGTGTCTGCCTCATAGGACGTTGCAAGGGTTACCTGACTGCCTGTAAAGTCCAACACCTGGTCCACAATCAGCATCGAACAGATGTTAGCTGCTGCTATTCTCTTCCTTTCCTCTTCCTCCTCTCCATCATCTTTCTTCTCATTCCCCTTTCTTCTTCTCCTCTTCATTTTCCTACCCCTCCATCTTCAGAGCACTTTCTAGATCCTCAGGCTAGTGTCTTGTGGACTCAGGACCAAGTTGTTCTGCTGGCAGTCGGTGCTCTGACCTAGTAGCCCAGTTTGGGTAACTAGATTTGGGGCCCTGACCCCTGCCTTCAAAGTATGAGCCCTCTAGGGTCGAGACTCTGCCTGGCCTTTGCCAATTCCCCTTCCAGCCCCTGCGGCTGACACCCTGCCCTCTACTCTTAGAGCTCCCCAATGCCAGCTCTAGCTATCCCAACACACTTGTTAAATATGCCTTCTGTTTTTGGTAATAGTGGCCCACACAGCAGAGATCCCCACATGGGTGTGGGGTTTGGATGTCCTCACCCACCATCCTATATAATGTCTCTACACAGCGACCTCTGAGCCAAGTACTTATCTCAATGAACCTTTCCAGCAACCCTGTGTGGTTGCATAGTTCATTCGTTCATCCATTTATTCATTCAACAAACACTCACTGTGCATCTGCTCCATGCCCCTGGAGGCGCAATCAGGATGGCACAATGGAAAGCGCATGGGAAGCCCTGGAAGAGGCATTCAGGGGGTATGGCAATGTGGGTAAAACCTGAACTCCCGAGTTTCACAGACCTGCACTTGAAGTCTGGTTCTGCCACTCACGGCTGTGTGGCCTTGGGCAAATCACCTCATCTCCCCACACCTCAATTTCCTCATATGTAAAATGAGCATATTAATAGCCCGTACCTCGGAGGGCTTCCTCACAAGCCTCATTTCCCACTTTGTGATCTCATATAATTTGTATATTCCTTTTATTTCTAGTTTATATCACAGTATATTGTAATTCCATCTGCCTTCCAAGCTATATTCTGAGCTCCCAGCAGGCCGGAACTACTTGTTTATGTTTGTATCTCCAGTACCTCCCATAGTGTCTGGTCCAGAATATACATTCAATGAGTCGTTGCTGAAGTGTTAACGCTATGTTGTAATTATTTTTTAGGTCTGTCTTCCTCATTAAGCTGTGAGCTTCTGGAGGGCAGATATTTTATTTGTCTCAGTATCTGTAGAACATAGCAGGGGGTTGGCTTGGAGTAGAAACTCAGTGAATGTTGGTTAAACGAATGGCTGGGAGAGTGAGGGAGTGAGGAAAGGAATGAATGAAGAAACAGATGGATGCGGCTGATTAAGACAATTTCTTACAGGCCCACTATTAGTGAGGTCATTGTCAGCTTGAAATTAACTTGGATATATGGTAGGAATATGGGGCTCCATTTTCTGAAGCCTTATACCCCTAAACCTTGTTCAGGATTTAATACTGTTGACCACCCTTTCCTCGAAATTCTTTCCTTCTTTAGCCCCCATGAGGCTGTACTATTTTGGATTTCCTTATGCTTTTTTTTTTTTTTTTTTGAATGGGGGAGCATTATTTCTCCCTTATTATGGGATATCAAGAATTAGCTAGATTCTGTACCTAGAGGCATTATCGCGATTAACTTCTTAATATTGCAAATTTTAATTTTCAACAATATTTCAAAATAATTTACAAAAATATACTTGTGAAATAGAAGGTAGCCTTACCCAGGCCACTATAAAGGCATACAGTGATGTATTTTTCTTTCACATGTCCTCAGCATGATGCCTCTTGTCATTGGTTAGTATTATTTCTTACTAATCCAAAGTGCATGTGCCCTATGTGTCTCCTAACTTCCTTGAATAAGACATTTTAAAAATAATTAAATGATACGGTTTCCATAAAGATAAAATACACACAGTTAGAAGGAAAGGGCTTCTTTATTCTTTTCCCTTCCAACTCCTGCTTGTTCTTGGTTGTGTTTGTTTGCCGTTGTTGTTGTGGTGGAGTCTTCTTTTCCTCTTGCTTCCTCAGCAGCACCACCACCAGCACTAGCACTCCACTTGATATAAATGGTCTCTGCGGTTTGGGCCTAGCCCTGTCCTCTCCTTTCCTGTGAAAATGAATCTAACCCCAAGGCTTTGCTCTTTTGAGGCATCTATATAAACGACTCTTGAATCTCTCCCCCTCTCTGACATTTCTTCTGAGCCTCCAAGTCTGAATCTTCATCTTTCTGCTGAACATCTAAACTTGGTTCTTTGGCTGGCTTCCCAAACTTCATGACTGAAAATTGTCTTCCTTTTTTCCCCAAACTGACCTCTCTCCCTGGCTTCTCTCTTCATTAGCAGGAATACCTTTCAATGTTTTTCAATTCTTCTCTATTATGAATATACATATTATATAACTTATTATATAATATATATATATATAAAACTACTATGACAGTATAACATTACCAAAATTAACAATAATTCATTAATACCATTTAATACCCAATCCATATTCCAATTTCCCTGATTTTCTCATATTCTCAATTTGTCTGATTGTTTTCTTGTGTTGTCATTGAAATTGTTTCTCTATCCCCTGTACAAGTATTTCCTGTAAATTGGTAGTTATGTCCAGAGGCTTCGATTAAATACAGCTTAAAATTTTTTTTTTTTTTTTTTTTTAAAAGATGACCGGTAAGGGGATCTCAACCCTTGGCCTGGTGTTGTCAGCACCACGCTCAGCCAGTGAGCCAACCGGCCATCCCTATATAGGATCCGAACCCGGGGCCTTGGTGTTATCAGCACCGCACTCTACCGAGTGAGCCACGGGCCGGCCCTTCAGCTTAAATTTTTTCAATAAGAATACTTCACAGCCAGTGCTGTGTACTTTCTGTAACATCACCTCATGAGGCAAATAAAGTCTGGTTGCCCCACTTTTAGTGATACTAAGATTGATCATAGGGTTCAAATCATGTCACCTGGAGCCCTCCATTAAAGGACCCAATTAAAGTGTTTGGATCCATTGCAGTCATTAGTCATTTTGTTGCTAAAATTGCATCATCTTAGGCCAGTGCGGGGCCTTCCAAGTCAGTTTCTGTCTCCTTTTGTCATAATAGTGTCATTGATTTTTTGTTTTGATGAGATGTTTCAGGCCCATTTTGTACAATTCCAAACCTAGACCTAGAGTCAACCATTTCTCCAAAGAGCTTTAGTTCTTCTTGGTGAGAAATGGTATTTAGAGAGCACAGTCTGAGGGCTGTGTTTTCTTATTGCTCCTAAGTCGTTTTCTCTTTTCTTTTCTTTTTAATGAAAGAGCTAGGAAATACATGTTTTCTTAAAAGAGAAAAATGGTGAGTTTGTACTGATATTTCAAAGTCAAATTTAAGTGTATAGAGTTTTTACTTGTAATCTTTGATTTTGTAACTGTATCTTTTTTTCTCTCATGCTAAAAGTCTTGGTTTCTAATAGCATTAATATAATTACTAGTATTACCCTGTATTATATTTGTAATAATTTCAGAATAGCAATTCTAGTGTTACTACTAAGATTACTGCATGCAGGTTACGATTCTTCCCATGAACTTTTTGAAGTACCTTGTGTAACCTGGTTGTCTCTGTTCTTACGATGTTAGCAGCCACTGATGATCAAGCCTAGATTTATCCATTCATTAAGGGTTGCAAAATGATGATGTTATTATTTTATTGTTCTTTCTTTATTTGTTAGCTGGAATACTTCTGTACACATACTACTTGGTTATCTGGAGGTACAGTTTGTATAAAAATGCAGACAGGATAAATGCCTAGTGCAAAATAACAAGCTAGTTCACTAGCATCCACTAATATAATCAATGTGTAATTATTTGTAAAAGTGTAATGATGAATTCATGGATTTGAACATATTTTATGTGCTTTAATCCACTGTTCTTATTCACATTGAGGATCTCATTGGCCCCTCTTTGGCCACTGGGGCCCCTTTAAGTTGCCTCCTGAGTCCTTTTTACATGAATATGGTAGTCTTTGAAAGCTTTCTTACTAGACATAATAAGATATTCCAGGATCATCATGTAGATTTCCTGCCCCAGATCTGAATAACTATATTTTTAGGTACCAATATGGTATAGTAAAAAGAGCATAGCTTTGGAATTAGAGAGACTGGGATTAAATTCTGGCCCTACCTCATGCTGCCTGTATGGACATGGACAAACTACTTAATATCTACCCACTTCAAGATTCTTCATTTCTGAATCTAATTTTTTATCCTTTTTTTTTTTTTTTTTTTTGGTGGCTGGCCAGTACAGGGATTGAACCTTGGACCTTGGTATTTTTAGCACCATGCTCTAACCATTTGAGCTAACTGACCAGCAAGTTTCTTCATTTTTAAAATGAGCTAATAACACCTATCTTCTATGGTTCTTAGGAGAATTAGAATGTGTATATGCATACGCACACACGTATGTATGTATACTTTATCTATCTGTCTATCTAGAACCTAGCATAGTGTACAGCTTGGCACATAGTAGGAACTCAGAAATTCAGGTTCCCTCTCTAATTCCTGTTCTCACTCAAGTGACTACATTACATCTTCTGTGATTACTTAGGATTCTGTACTTACAGCATGAAGTGTTCATTTTCAAGTATGGTAGACACTTAATTCATACTTACAAAGTGACCTTGAAATGCCATCAAATAGATATTGCCAACATGTGTTGAGCTCTGTGAAAGCAGGCACTGTCTCAATGCAGTTTTTTTTTTTAAATTCTCTTTTATTTTTAAAGCACTCATTCACAAATATTAAAAAATAGATTCCTTCTCATCATCTTTACCCCCTCATCAGAATTGAGGTGAGATGGTGATGCCAGCTTTCAGTTGTGTTAAAGGAGGAAAGAAGAGAAGTATGAATAATTCAAAAGGATAATCCAAGGCAGTGATTCACTCCAAAGTCAGTCAACTCAGTTTGAAAGACATTATTTTATATCTATCTATATCTATATCTATGTAGATATGTATATAGCAGATTTCCTTTCTTAAATGAGCTTTACTTACACTTCTGTTAAAATAGCTTTTTATTTCTCGAGGTCACAGCAGCTAGAGAGGGTAATAAATCCAAAATGTGTTGAACAAACCACAGTAGCCAACTTGGGATAAAGTGTTTACCCTGGATATTATGCCCTGACACTCAACTGTTGCTATGACACTGTCCTCAATTTAGGATCAGAATTAGGAAATTGCCAGGCAGCCTCAATGTTCCAACTCTGGCAGCCAGGGAAGCAGCAGCTGTTGCAGAGAGTATAACCTTTTTACAGCTGTCTAACAGATACTGGATGAAGGTGGAAAGAGTGGTGAGAAAAAGAGTCACTTCAATTAAGCAGTATCCTGTGATGGCCATTAGTTTAGCATGTACTATAGGGTGAATTGGGATTTTGAGAGAGCTCACTGAAAAATTATTTTGCTTTGTGGCCACTTCCCCCAAAGTATCTAATGAACAGTTCATCACATGGCAGTATTTACTCACAGGGCACTGACATTCAACTAGGGAAAGCTATTTCACCACCCCTGTATTAGTCCGTTTCTGTTGCTTACAACAAAATACCTGGAACTGGGTGATTTATAAGAAAACAAAATTTATTGCTTGCAGTTTCAGAGGCTAGGAAGTCCAAAATCCAGGAAACGCATGGGGTGAAGGTCTTGGTGGTGGTGACAGTGATGGCAGAGTATCACATTGTGAAAATGGTGGAGCAAAGAGAGCAGAGTGACTAACCTCCTCTTTCACTCACTTATTAAAGCCCTCAGAGCCATGCCCATGGCCACCATTTTTAATCCATTCATTACTCCACAGTCCTACAATCTAATCACCTCTTCAAGGCTCCACCTTTCTATTGCCATAATAGGATTTCGCACCCTCTTAACAATGTCACAATGGAGACTAAGTTTTGGGCGGACATTCAACCCAAGGCAACCTCCCATTGGAGAACAGCTGAATGAAGTGACTAGAAAACCAACCTGTGTTTCCTGAGAGCTGAACTCTGGGGCTCTTTTCTCCCTTGGGCTGGCTACCCAGGGTTCCTTTTCCCATAGGCCCCAGGGGTAGATTCCTAATAATCAGAAGGGCTAACTCTGTGCCAGAGCTTTTAGGGGCTCTTTCCATGCATTCAGTCATTGAATTCTTATATCCAGCATGGCGGGGTGGGTATTAGATATATGTTAGATAGACAAAGAATTGCACATTCAGGGAGACTCAGTGACATGTTCCCTTCTTCACTCCAGACAGAATCACATAGTCAACAAATAGAAAATTTAGAATTTAAACATGAGTGTCTGACCCCAAAATGGGTGCTCTTTCAAAGATGTTTTGCTGCCTTCCTTCAGCCCAGTTCCTTTCTCCCCACAGGTGCTTGTCTTGTCCTGCTTTTCCCTGGCAGATCTCTCCATAGGTTTCATTTCCTTTTTGACACTACTTTTATTTTAGGGACCTCACTGCCAATCAGCTCCAATGGGAAGGCAGGAAAGAGTATAGTTATCAAATAGAATTGGCATCCAAGGTTCCAAAAACCCTCACACAATTTTCTTCCCATTTGCCCTCTGTCCCATATCTTCTTCTGGCTGGCTCTGAATGTCTCCTAGCCCTGAAGTTAGCATTCTAGAACCATGGTCTGACATGAACAAATGTATTTAGGGCCTGGTCCACAAGGCCAACTATTAGAAATGAACGTGTCCCAAAAAATGTGGTACTCTGGGTTAACACGGCTTTGAGTATTCCCTGACTTCCTTCCTGACCTCTTGTCATTTACTCTGGTGGCCTTCCAGGAACAGTGAGGAAGTGACCTCCAGAACTTGTGGGAATAGTATGGCTAGGGGTGCTAGCTGAACTCTGGACAGACTGCACCTGAAGTTCATATTGCACTAATCAACTGAGCCACAACACCTCAGGGTTGATGATGGAACAAAATGATGTGTCTCCATGTAAGGTCATGGTCAAACAGAGAAGAAAACAAAACTTGGGTATGAAATATTTAACCTGGGAAGCATCAAGCTAATCAGAAGCACAGAAGCCTTATGTCACATCAGGTGACTGTTAGGAGTAGAAATTATTAAAACACATGCTGAGTATATTTAATATTTTTCTTGTTTGTTTTACTTTGTAGTTAAGGATTGCACTAAATGAGAAAAATGAGAAAAAAAGATTCTGCTGAGGTTTTACTTCATCTCAAAAGATTATTTTTGTCATAGGGCACTTTTAAAATTAGGGTAATAACCATTATTATATAGGGCAAATTTTTTGAAAAAAGAAGAGTCCAGTTCGGAAACACTTTCTTTGGAAGTATCATTAAACATTGTATTTAGAAAATACTTATTCTCCTGCTTTCAGGCTGTTCGCTGATGCCTGCTTTCTGTCAATACAAAACAGGGTAATTATAATCATGCTCTCTTAACAGAATTATTATTTTTATTCTGTCACTTTTTTCTAACCACTTTAAATCACACTTTGCTCCTCTATGTGTGTATGTATATCAATCTTAGCATAAAGACCAGCTATTTTGACATTGGATTTAATTCATTGTCTTTGAAACCTGAAAGCTCTCTAACTCTGGGTGTTTCTCTAGAAAGCATCCCCCCACCCATGCCAGAAGGACAAAATGAAATGTCAGAGGGATGACTGTTCATCTTTCCATTTACAGGCTTATTGTCTTTGACATTCTTTATACTACTTGATTATCCTCTGCATGGGTTGACCCAACACAAAGGACAAAGAGACCTTATCACTATTGCTGTTCTTTCTTCATTTTAGAAGAGCTCACCGCCACGACCTCCTCTCCACTGTTATTGCCCAGCTGGCAACATGCACAAATCTTCTACTCAGTGTACTATATGAGATGCACCTTAGGTGTCTGTTTCTGAGCTGACAAAGATCACCTTTTTTTTTTTTTTTTTATGAGGCCAGAAAACCAAATTCTAGTTTTGTATTAGTGTACTTTGATATTAATGTTCAATTTTTAGGAAAATTAATAAATGATTCTTTCAATTTTAGCCAGCTTGACCACACATAAAATTCTTTTACAAGATTCATCTTTTACAAACCTTTTACAATTTTTTTTTTTTTTTAACCCTTTTGGGAATACCAATCATTTTTCTTTAGGACAAAAATCCCCTTTTTTTTTTTTTTTTTTAGCAAAAATCTGGAGCAGGGGTCAGCAAACTATGGTCCTCAAGTCAATTTCAGCCCACTGACTGTCTTTATAAAGTTTTATTGGCACACAACCACACCCATTTGTTTATATATTGTCTATGACTGCTTCCATACTATGACAGCAGAGTTGAGTAGTTGTAACAGAGAACAACTTTGTATATCTTGCAAAGATATAGAAGTCTGGCCCTTTACAGAAAATGTTTGCCCACCCCTGCTCTAGATAATAGATGTCCAGCATAACATGTACCCAAAACATCTCAGGGTTTGTTTACAGATGTTTCCTGGGATCAAGAAAGGAGTTTCAATCCCTGCTCTGCCACTATTTGCATCAACTTGTGCAGATCCTGTTCCTTCTATGGCCCAAGTTTCTCCAAAAGGACAAATGAAAGAATTGGATAAGATGATCTACAGGGGCCCATCCAACTTTGAGATTCTCTGATTCCAATGTTTACTCTAATAAGATTTGTTATAATACACAGATCTGTATCTCCAGTTGAGACTACAGGATGCTCTAATTTTTAAAAAAACTTTCTACTTTGAGATAATTTTAGATTTACTGAAAAGTTGCAAAAGCATCACAGAGAACTGCTGCACATCCTTCAGCCAGCTTCCTCCATGTCAACATCTTGCATAACCATGGTACAGTCCTTAAAACTAAGAAATTAACCTTGCTACAATATGATTGAACTATAGACTTTATTTGGATTTTACCAGTTTTTTCACTAATGCCTTATTTCTGTTCCAGATTGAATCTAGAATACCTCATAGCATTTAGTCATCATAACTCCTCAGTCTCCTCTAATCTATGACAATTTATCATAATAGCACCAATCAGTTATTTTGCAGAATTTCCCTCAATTTGGTTTTGTCTGAATTTTTCTTATGATTAGATTGAGATTATACATTATCAGGAAAGCTACCACAGAGGTGATGTGCCCTTCTCAGTCCATGATATCAGGGGGTACATGATATCAATTTATATTACTGGGTATGTTAACCGTGATCACCTGGCTAATGTGATTTCTGCCAGGATTCTCTACCATAAAGTTATTATATCCTGGCCTCACCCCAGAAATTATTAAAATTTTGGAGAGAAATACTTAGAGAATATACGGGCATCCTATTCTGCTTAAATTTTTGCCTACTCATTACCACATTCATTGATGGATCTCTTCTGTGGCATTTATCACTGTGGTGCTCCAGTGGTGATTATCTATTTCCCTCATTTCTTCATCTATTAATTGGAATTTTTCTATTAAAAAGAGTGTACATTCTCTCACATTTATTGATTCATCCAATTATTTATTTATGTCAGCATGAATTCATGAATTTTATTTTATGCTTTGAGTTATAATCTTATATTCTCAATATGTATTACTCATTGGTCAAGTTGCTGCAACTTTAGCCATTGGGAACTCAGTCAGGTTGGCTCTTGTGCCCTTTCAGTATGCCTCTGTTATTTTTTAGGCTGCCCAATTTTTATATAAAATGGGATGTGTCTCTGGGTTGCTACAATATTGAAAGTTTGATTTCCAACCAGAGGTAATTTTTCACACACCCAACCAGGGGATATTTAGCAATGACAGGAGAAGTTTTTGATTGTTACAACTGCCAAGCATCCTACAGTGCACAGTATAAGCCCCCCAAAACAAAGAATGTTCCCATCTAAAATGTCAATAGTGCTGAGGTTGAGAAACTCTGGTCTAGAATGTTGTTTACTTGATGTCCAGATGTATGACACCAAAAATAAATATTATTTGGGACAAAAGAGTGACTTTCTTGGGGCCGGCCCGGTGGCGCACTGGATAGTGCGCCGCTTGGGAAGCGCAGCAGCGCTCCCGCCCGAGGGTTCGGATCCCATGTACAGACCGGTTCCCGCTCACTGGCTGAGCGAGGCACGGGAGCAACAC
>NW_007735674.1:18288-22733 GCF_000696425.1 Galeopterus variegatus
GGGGTGGGGTCCATTGCCGGACACGGAAAAAAAAAAAAAAAAAAAAAAAAAAAAAAAAAAGAGTGACTTTCTTAAAACATTTTAAATATTATTAAATATTTTGTGCTTACAAAAACATAAACAAAAATAATATAATGGAAGTCTTCTTCTAGCCATTATAGAATAACAAAGACTAATTACCTTCCATCTTAAACAACCAGAAAACCAGACAGAATATATGAAATAAAAGCTTTCAGACATTAGACAACAGGCAGTGCAAAAGTGCAAATTGGTGATTCCTGACAGAGAGGAAACAAATAAGGTGAGTCCTATGGTTGCCATAGCTTATTGCTGAGAGTCATTTTCTAGGCTGCAGCAGAGGAAGGGAAAGCCCAAAACAATCCTATAGGTCTTTCTCAGTAGAGGAGGCAAAGATTAGAGTTCAGAGAAACTAAGAAGGCAGGGAATTACAAGGTACAATACTTGAGAAGCAGGATCTGAACAGAGAGAGAGCAAGCTCCATAGATGTGTGGAGGGTCCCCTCAAGTCCTTGGCTGAATTCTGATCTGCACATGTATGAGAAAAAAATCCTTGGGAAGTGAAAGAGCCATGAGAAAACATATGTTGAACAGTTACCAGAGCTCACATAGGGCTGGGAATAGTTCATGTGTTCACTAACCAGTGTGGAAAGACCTATGATACCCGGAGTATCAGGTAAAACACTCAAAAGGATATTGTCTTATTCATAGGGCTAAATTATTCCTAGACTAAAGGCTGCTATAGACCTGCCCAAACAAAGTTTAAAATCAGATCTTGAAAGAATCAGATTCTGTATAACTTGATGGCTTCCCAGAACAAAACCCAATAATAATTAAAGGATTACAACAAAATCTAGCACCCAACAATATAAAATGCTCAATGTACACACCCAATAAAACATTATTAGCCATGAAAAGAAACATGGCTCATAACCAGGAGAGATACCAATCAATGGAAATAGATTTAGAAATGAAAGAGATAATGGAATTAGCAGACAAAAATGTTAAAACAGCTACTGTAAATATGTTCTTATGAGTATGAAGGTGGAGAAAAACATGGATGTGACCAACAGAGAAATGGAAGATATAAAAAAGGCTCAAAGCAAACTTGTAGAGATAGGAAATATAAAATTAGAAATATACTGGATGAGATCAACAAAGCAAAAACTGCAGTAGATTAGTTGACTTGAAGTCATAGCAATAAAAACTACTCAAAGGATGTACAGGGAGAAAAGACTGAAAAAAAAAAAAGAACATAACATCTGTGACCTGTGGGACAACAAAAAGTGATCTAACATATGCATAATTTGAACATCAGGAAGGAGGGAAGGTGGAAAATATTTGAAAAGTAAGGTCGGGAAATTTTTTAATATTATGAAAGCTACATGTCCACTGATCCAAGAATCTCAACAGACTCCAACAAAATGAATGTAAAGAAAACTACTTTATGACAAATAATAATCAAATTATTGAAAAACACTGATAAAGAGAAATATTAAAAGCAACCAGAGGAAGAGAGACATATTATATAATGAGGGACAAAGGTAAGAGTTACATCAGACTTCTTACCAGAATCCATGCAAGTTAGAAGACAATGGAGTGGCACTTTAAATGTACGGAAGGGGGAAAAAATGTCACCCTGGAATTCTATATCCAGTGAAAATATTTTTCAAAGATAAAGATGAAATAAAGACTTTTTAGACAAAATTTGAGCAAATCAAAGCCAACAAAAAATGCACTGCAAAAAATATTAAAAGAAGTTCTTCAGACAAAAGGAAAATGATGCCAAATGAAAACTTGGATCAAACAAGCATTTTGAAGGCTTGAACTTCTAAACATATGAGTATATATAAATATACTCTTTATCATTTTTATATTACCTTTAAATAAAAATTCACTGTTTAAATGAAAAAATGATAATGTATTGTTTCTACATATTATAAATGTAGAAATAAAATGTATGACAACCATAGCACAAAGGACAGGAAAGGGGAAATGGAAGTAGAATGTAAATTTTTATAGTATATGTGAAGTGGTACAATATTTCTTGAAGGTAGATTGGGCTAAGTTAAAGATTTTAATATAAACCCTAGAACAAGCAATAAAAAATGAAACAAAAAGAGTTAGCTGATAAAGTCAGTACTTGAGATAAAAGAGAATCACAAAAATAATCAAAAAGAAGGCAGGAAAATCCATACTGTTTTCCATAATGGCTGTACTAATTTACAGTCCCACCAACAGTGTAGGAAAGTTTCCCTTTCTCCAAATCCTCACCAGCATTTGTTATTCTCTGTCTTTTTGATAATGGCCAGTCTAACTGGGGTGAGATGGTATCTCAGTGTGGTTTTGATTTGCATTTCCTTGATGCTGAGTGATGTTGAGCTTTTTTTCATGTGTCTGTTGGCCATTTGTATCTCTTCATATGAGAAATGCCTATTTAGCTCCTTTGACCATTTTTTAATTGGGTTACTTGTTTCCTTATTGTTGAGTTGTTTGAGTTCTTTGTATATTCTGGATATTTATCCCTTGTTGGATGCATAGTTTGCAAATATTTTCTCTCATTCTGTAGGTTGTATTTTCACTCTGTTAATTGTTTCTTTTGCTGTGCAGAAGGTTTTTAGTTTGATATAATCCCATTTGCTTATTTTTTCTTTTGTTCCGTGGAAAACAGCATGGAGGTTCCTCATACAACTACAAATAGGACTGCCATATGATCCAGCAATCCCACTGCTGAGTATATACCCAAAGAAATGGAAATCATCATGTCGAAGGAATACCTGCACACTCATGTTTACTGCAGCTCTATTTACAGTAGCCAAGTTGGAATCAACCTAACTGTCTATCGACAGACAACTGGATAAGGACAATGTGGTATATATACTCAATGGAATAGTACTCTGCCATAAAAAAGAACAAAATTATGCCATTTGCAGCAACATGGACAAACATAGAGAAAACTATGTTTGATGAAGTAATCCAGTCATAGAAAGAGAAATACCACATGTCTTCACTCATTAGTGGGAGCTAAAAGAAAGAAAATAAAATGAAAGAGAGAGAGAGAGAGAAAGAGAAAGAAGGAGGGAGGGAGGGAGGGAGGCAGGGAGGGAAGTAGAGAAAGAAAGAAAGAATCACAATAATACATTGAACTTTCAAAAAAAAAAAGAACAAAACTGTGTTGGAAAGGGGGAGGGGGGTTAGGGAGAAAAAACATGCGTATACTAATTATCCTGATTTGATTGCCACATAGTGTGTACATGTATTGATATTCAATTCTGTACCCCACAAATATATATAATCATTTATGTTTCAATAAAAGAACTGTAAAAAAAATTTTTTTTTTAAAAGATGGCAGTAAAAGAGAAAACAAGGAATAAGACCAGATGGGACAAGTGAAAATCAGATAGGAAGGTTGTAGCTTTATACCTAACAAAATCCGTAACTTAATTAAATATAAAGGTCTGAACACTCCAATTAAAAAATAAAGATTGTCAGGGGGCTGGCCCAGTGGTGCACTGGATAGTGCACCGCTTGGGAAGCGCGGCGGCGCTCCCGCCCGAGGGTTCGGATCCCACATACAGACTGGTTCCCACTCACTGGCTGAGCGAGGCGCGGGAGCAACAACCGAGGGTTGCAATCCCGTTGCCGGTCCCCGGTCCGGTACGGGGGCGACACTGAGGGTTGTGATCCGTTGCCGGACACGGAAAAAGACAAAAGACACACAAAAAAATAAAATAAAATAAAATAAAAAATAAAAATAAAGATTGTCAGTTTGGATTAAAAAGCAAGACTTAACTATATACTGTCTATAAGAAACCCACTTTAGATGTAAATATACATATAGCTTAAATGAAAAAGGATGGAGAATGATATAGCAAGCAAATACTAATGAAAAGAATGCTGTAGTGGCTATATTAACATTAGGCAAAGTAGATTTAGGTACTAGGAATATTACCAGTGGTAAAGAGAAATAGTTCGTAATAATAAAGAGGTCAATTGATCAAGAAGACGTAACAGTTTTCAATGTGTGTGCATCTAATAGAAGAGCTTCAAATATGTGAAAGAAAAACTGATAGAACTGTAAAGAGGACGAGTCAAATCCATAATTGTAGCTGGAGATTTCAACATTCCTCTCTCATTCATTTATGGAACAAATAAATAGAAAATCAGTAAGGATATGTTTGTAGGAGATGTGAATTACAGTATCTACCAAATTGATCTAATTGACTTTTATAGGACATTCTACCCAATGAGAGCAGAATATACATTTTCAACTGTACACAGAATATTCACAAGAAAAACCATATTTCTGGGTCTTAAAAAGTTGCCATAAATTTAAGAAAATTTAAATCATACAAAGGATGTATTCTTTTTTTTTTTTTTTTTTTTTTTTTTTTTTTTTTTTTTTTTTTTTTTTTTTTTTTTTTTTTT
>NW_007735674.1:22763-70048 GCF_000696425.1 Galeopterus variegatus
TAAATTTAAGAAAATTTAAATCATACAAAGGATGTATTCTTTTTTTTTTTTTTTTTTTTATTTTTGTCTTTTTTCGTGTCCAGCAATGGATTGCAACCCTCAGCGTCGCGCCCGTACCGGACCAGGACCGGCAACGGGATCACAACCCTTGGCACTGCGCCCGCACCTCGCTCAGCCAGTGAGCGGGAACCGGTCTGTATGTGGGATCCGAACCCTCGGCGGGAGCGTCGCCGCACTCCCAAGCGGTGCACTGTAGCAGTGCGCCACCGGGCCGGCCCCAAAGGATGTACTCTTATCTCCAAGAAATCAATAACATATATCTTCAAAATTTCCGGTATATGTTTTTAATGGCTTTTTAAAGATCTAATTCACATACCATACAATTCATCCATTTAAAGTGTACAATTCAGTGGTTTTTAGTGTGTTCACAGATATGTGCAACCATCACCACAATTTTAGAACATTTTCATCACCTCAAAAAGAAAATCTGTATCCTTTAGCTATCACTACATTATCTCCCCAACCCACCCAGACCTAAGCAACCACTAATCTATTTTCTGTCTCTATAAATTTCTCTGTTCTGGACATCTATACAAATGAAGTCATATAGAATGTAGTCTTCTTGTCTGACTCCTTTCACTCAGCATAATGTTTTCGAGGTTCATCCATGTTGCAGCATGTATCATCAATATTTCATCTTTTTTTGTGACTGAATAATAGTCCATTACAAAGATATACCACATTTTGTTTATGCATTCATCCATTGACCATATTTGGGGTTTTATTTACCTTTTGGCTATGATGAATAATGCTTGTATAAAATTTTGTGTAGCAGTTTCTGTGTGGACATATAGTCTCATTTTTCTTGGAAATTAACTGAGCCATATTGTAACTCTGTATAATTTTTTGAGGGACTTTCAGACTGTTTACCAAAGTGGCTCCATCATTTTGCATTCCCACCAACAGTGTATGGGGGTTCTGATTTCTCCCTTAACACACATTGTTGTCTGACTTTTTAATTTTAGCCATCCTAGTTGATGTAAAGTGATATCTCATTGTGGATTTTATTTACATTCCCCCTGATGACTAGTGATGTTGAACATCTATTCATGTGCTTAATGACCATTTGTATATTTTCTTTGGAGCAATGTCTTTTCAAGGTCCTTTGCCCATTTTTAATAGAGTTACTTGTCTTTTTATTGTTGAGTTGTAAGAGTTTTTTTAGTAGATTCTAGATATAAGTCCCTTATCAGATATATGATATAAAAATATTTTCTTCCATTCTGTGGGTTGCCTTTTCACTTTCTTGGTGGTTTCAATATATGGATATTAAAAAACACGTTTCTAAGCAACCCATCATTCAAAGAACAAATCTCAAAAGACATTAGAAAATGTTTGATTTAAATGAAAATGAAAACACAAC
Organism: Galeopterus variegatus; assembly: GCF_000696425.1. Taxonomy (NCBI): domain Eukaryota; kingdom Metazoa; phylum Chordata; class Mammalia; order Dermoptera; family Cynocephalidae; genus Galeopterus; species Galeopterus variegatus. The sequence continues at coordinate 24,187 of NW_007735674.1, forward strand.
ATTACGAAATTTGTGGAGTTCAGCTAAAACAGTGCTCAAAGAGAAAATTTTAGCCTTGAATGCTTAATTTAGAAAAGAAGAAACTTCTAAAATGACCTATCTAAGCTTCCACTTTAAGCAACTCTATCAGGCATTGTCAGATTGGTGTCCAAAAGAGATATGCTAGTTTATGCTTTCAACAGCACCACATGTTCACATCATCAGTGACACATCTGATACTGTCAGACATTAATATTTTGCCATATAGATCAGTATGAAATATATTTTCTTACTTCAGTTTTTATTTCCCTGATTACTAGGGAGTTGACTAACTTTATAAATTTATTGGCCTTTTAGGTTTCATCCTAAATGCAGTGCCTATTCATGTTTTTGCGCATTTAAATTGCGTTGTGTGTCTTTTACTTTTTGATTTTAAGAGGTTTTAAAATATGATAAATGTGTATCTTTGCCATTTATATTTATTGAAAATATCTTCTCATCTGTAGCTGTCTTTGAACTTTATATTGATTTTGTTGTACACATGGTTTAATTAAAATAAGTCAAACTTTAATATTTTTAAAGTATGGTTTATATTTTTTTCTTTTGAGGAATTCTACCTTATCATAAATATAGTCTTCTATATTTTCTTTTAAATTTCTCAAAGTTTTACTGTCATATTTTGCTTTATAATCCACCTGGAATTTATCTTTGTGTAGGGATTTACCTTTTTTAAATATGGCTAACAAACATTCTAAGCACCCTTTACTGACTAGTCCATTCTTCCCCTGCCTCTTTGCTATTTGACCATTGTCATATGTCAAGTTTCCCTACATCTGGGGGTGACTTTCTGAACTTTCTGTTCGGTTTCATTGGTCTGCTTTTTTTTATCTCTATGTTAATATCACATGGTTTATTATTATAGGCTTATAGTAAGTATTGTTCATTCTCTCAATCTTCTTCTCGAGTGTTTTGACTATCTAGGCTCTTTGCTCTTCCATGTAAATTTTATGATCTGCTTGTCAAGTGTGATGAAAAAATCTATTAGGATTTTTGCTAAAATTGAAATGAATTTATGGATTACTTTGAGAAGAATTGCCATCTCTGTAATACCACTTCTTTCTCATGAAAAGAATGGGTTTTTGAGGGATATCTCGAGCCACTTAAAATTGGTCCCACCTCCAGGGATCTAACTTAACAATGACTAGAGCTGATACTTATGCTGAAATACTTGAACTTCATATCTGTGTGTAGAATTTAGTGTTAGTGCTATGTTCCATAATTGTCCATTGTGCATATAAGATTGATGCAGTGGTGTTTGTCTACTATGTTCTTTGGTATTTTATTTCCATATACATTTGTTTGCTCAAGGTCCTAGGCATTCAAGAACTTAGCACAAAAACCTAGCCTGGAGAAGAGCAACGAGAGCTGAAAGAGTTCCACTTCTTGGTGTATACTATGTTCTCTTCCTTTAGTGGGAAAATCATAGGAATTAATGCAGTTGGTCTAGATTTAAAGGAAACATTTTGAAATGTCTTGATAACTGTAGATTAATAACTATGCTGTCAGTTTCTAATTTATTTTGCTTTTTCCATTTTATATGGTTCTGGGGCTATTGTTGACTTACATTACAGCATATCACAGAACACCATGACTACATGATGCCTATGTATGGATATTCCTATTTAGATACATGACCAAATTGTTCTGCATTCATTCAGATGTGTCAGCACAGACTTTTACCCAAGATTTCATAGTTTCTGTTATGGAGCAGTAGCTTTCCAGCTCTATACTGCTTTCTTCTGTATCTGGACACCGAGGCTAAATCGTTTTTTGTTTTTTTTTAATCAATAGACTTTATTTTATTTTATTTTTTTTTAAAGATGACCGGTAAGGGGATCTTAACCCTTGGCTTGGTGTTGTCAGCACCACGCTCAGCCAGTGAGCGAACCGGCCATCCCTATATAGGATCCGAACCCGTGGCCTTGGTGTTGTCAGCACCACGCTCAGCCAGTGAGCGAACCGGCCATCCCTATATAGGATCCGAACCCGTGGCCTTGGTGTTGTCAGCACCACGCTCAGCCAGTGAGCGAACCGGCCATCCCTATATAGGATCCGAACCCGTGGCCTTGGTGTTGTCAGCACCACGCTCAGCCAGTGAGCGAACCGGCCATCCCTATATAGGATCCGAACCCGTGGCCTTGGTGTTGTCAGCACCACGCTCAGCCAGTGAGCGAACCGGCCATCCCTATATAGGATCCGAACCCGTGGCCTTGGTGTTGTCAGCACCACGCTCAGCCAGTGAGCGAACCGGCCATCCCTATATAGGATCCGAACCCGTGGCCTTGGTGTTGTCAGCACCGCACTCTCCCGAGTGAGCCACGGGCCGGCCCTAATAGACTTTATTTTTTAAAGCAGTTTTAGGTTTAATGAAAAAATGAGCAGAAAATACAAACAATTCCTATATACTCACTCAGTTTCCCCTATTATTAACATCTTGCTTTGGTGTGGTGCATTTATTACAACTGATGAACCAATAGTAATCAAATATCATTAACTCAAGTCCATAGTTTACACTTTAGGGTTTACCCTCTGTGTTGTACAATTCTGTGAGTTTCGACAAATGCATAATGTCATGAATCTACCACTACAGAGCCATACAGAATAGTTTCATTGCCCTAAATATCCCCTGTACTGTACTTCATCACTCCCTCCACCCAAAGTCCTGGCAACTACTGATTGTTTTTTCTATCTCCATAATTTGCCTTTTCCAGAATATCATATAAATGAAACCATATAATATGTAGCCTTTTCAGACTGTTATTTTTTTACTCAGCAATATGCATTTAAGTTTCCTCTATGTCTTTTTGTGGCTTGATAGTTCATTCCTTTTTATCATTGAATAGTATTCTTATATGGATGTAACACTTGGGCCTGTTCTTAACCTGTTGCTCTTTGATGGACCATTTATCCGCGACAACTTCCAATTCCAAATGACAGAGCCCTCCATGCCTAACCATAGGCAAGTATCTATTTGAATAACTAGTTCATTGAGACTCACTTACTGACCAATGCAAACAACTGATAGTTTGGATAAGAAAAGAAATTGGGCAAATTAATGCTCTCTAATTTGAAAAGTTAATTCTATCAAGATGGTCAGACTGGTTGGATGTGTGGGCCTAGCCTGAGAGACAGGCAGCAGGATCCAGTGGAAAAAGCCCTGACATGTGAGTTAGGAGCTCTGGGTTATACTCATGGCTCTACCACTAACCTGTGTGAACTACCCTCTTTGTGGACCCTAGTCTTTGAAGGCCTTGCCTGCTCTGCTGAGCACAAATTCCAGAAGAGCTATCCTCCAGTACTGGTCAGCCCTCTCATCTGTGGCATGGGATGCCTTTTATATGCCAGAGTATATATACGAGGGTGACAGGACCATGGACTCATAGGCACACCACTTGCCTTGTGGGTAACTTGCTAGGAGTTAGCTTCTTACCAGGGAATGGGGCTCATGTTGCCTGTCCCTAAGGGATTTGCAGAACTTCCACGGAGAGAGGCTTATGATACACACTCATCCTGAGGCCTGTTGCAGATAGACAAAGGGTGACACTCTGAACACAGGATTTTCCTTGGCTCTGAAAAGGCCTTCTCCCCTGTATTATTAGGCCACAATAAATACAAAGCCATCAGTGATTAATGCTGCTAGATGGAGCTGGTTCTCTTTAGATGAACTCTCCTCCCCTTCTGCCTGGCAGTGTAAGTCACAATGAGCTATTGCACTTCCTGAGTTTAAACTCCTCTTTGCTCTCAGGAACTGACTTCCATGAATGCTTCTGAAGTTTTGGATTCAAATATTGGCTGGTTTTTATTATGATGGCTCCCCACTTTTCATTCCCTTTGTCTTTTGTGGGCAGAGGCTCTTCCTACAGTTTAAAACAGAAGCTTAGCATTGGTCCTTCTTCTGTAAATTAATTTGTTTTTCCTGAGAGACTCTTCACTCCATGCTGAGCCCTTACTCTGGGTTAAGCTTGGCAGCAGGCTCTATGGAGAGAAGCAGAAGTTCCTCTGGCCTTGGGGAGCACATAATCTGGGAAGAATAGTGACAAATGTACACAGAACAGGCAGAGTTGGATAGTTTGGGGTCTTGGCCAGGAGGCCCACCATGTCCCCAGCTGCCCAGTTAGAAAGTGCTCACTCTCTCTCAGCTGTCACTCACCACTGTACCTCTGGGCTCCAGACAATCATGTCTCACTTGGTTGCTGGCAGAAGCCCCCTCACTTGTCTCCCTTGCTCCAGGCTGTCCCCTCCACTGTCCTGGGTTCAGAGGATGTTCCTCCCACTGCAAAGTCGTGCCTCCCACTTGCAAAGCCTGGATCCGCACTGGCTTTGGAATGAAGTCCCAACCCATCAGCCTGGTGTTCAGGGCCCTCGACACTCCAGCAGTTTACCTCCTACTTACCTCTCCGGGTACCCCCTTCCAAAACTCCCTGTGCTTCAGCCCTACCAGACTTCCTCCAATTCCCTGAACATCTCGCTTATCTGCACATTGCTTTATCTTGTTCATACCTGGAGTTCTCCCCTCACCTACTGTCCTTTCTTATTCATTCTTCAAGCTGCACTTCCAACATCACCACCTTTGTGAAGCCTCAACTAATTCCTGGAAAGTTAATTTCCTCTCAAGTAATGGCAGAGTAAGACCAGAACCTGGTTCTCAAGGCCTTCACCCTCTGTTCCTCTCCAGGAACATGGGCTACCCAGGCTGTTTGCTGGCTGCTTGTTCATGGCCATCCTAACAGGAGGGTGCTCACATGCCCTGGCAAGAGCACAGCCCTCTTCAGTCAAGAAGGATGTACTCTATGACTAGCCAGAAGCCTAGGGAGGGAAGGACCAGTAGTCAGGTCATCCCAGAGCTGTCCTGAGAGGACTGGAGTAGCCAGCCTCCTGGCCTAATATTCTCTCCCCATCTGCCTCAGGCAAGGCCACCCACAGCAACTCATGACTGATCATCCACTGGGCCCACGCACCAGGCTGGTGCTGAGGTACTCCCCTCAGGAGTTCATGGTCCAGTGGGGAAAACAGATCTCTGTATATGCGCTTGTTCATTTTTTCAGGCTGCCACAACAAAGTACCACAGACTGGGTGGCTTGAACAACAGAAATGTATTGTCTCACAGTTCTGGAGGCCAGAAGTCTAAGATCAAGGTTGTCAGGGTTGGTTCCTTCCAAGGGCCATGAGAGAAGGGTGTGTTCCAGCCTCTCTCCTTGGCTTGTAGATGGCCATCTTCTCCCTGTGTCCCTTCACATTGTCTCCCCTGTGTGCGTGTGTCTCTGTCCATATTTCCTCTATGACACCAGTCATATTGGATTAGGGCCCACCCCAATACCCTCATTTTAACTTAATTACCTCTATAAAGACCTTCTTTCCAATACAGTCACATTCTGAGGTACTGGACTTCAACATATAAATTTTGGCAGGACACAACATAACAATAGATAATGGCACTTTATGATAATAAGGGCCATAATGGGGGAGGGTGTTCACAGAATGCTGTTGGGACACAGAACAGGCTGCCCCACCCTGTCCCATGTTCTCTTGACCATACTGCACATTGCCAGTTGGGACTCCAGCACCTGCCTTTAATTGAGCAAACCACTAATAAGAGGCAGAGATGGGCTCCAGCCCACAACCACGTGGTTCCATGTGGTTCTTTGTCAGCTTGGTCATGAAGTCTTCTAGTTGAGAAGCTCATGCCTCTTGCTTCCTCTGATCTGGCCCAGGGCCCCCTTGGGAGGGGAAGATATTTCCGTGAGCCTCTTCTCATTTACCCCTTTCCTTGCCCAGCCTATTGAGTTGAAGGAACAGAAGCTTAGCACATGGAGATCTCAATTCAAATCCCAGAGGGGCTAATTACTGGCTTTTTCATTATGGACAGGCAAGTTGCATCCCTCCATGAGCCTCCTTCTATAAAATGGGATGATAATTTTTTGTTGGGCATGATTATAGAAATAAAATGAGTATATTGGGGGAAAGGCTATGAATCCAGGCAATCCTGGAATGCCTTGATCTCTGTGTCCTGGCAGAGCCTGTCGTGGGGTCTGTCCTGGGAACTGTGCTCAAGTCAGTGAGGGTCAACTGAATAAAGAGTGAGCGACTGAATAGATGGATGAGGGGGAACGGTATTCCTTCACTGCAAGTCCTTCCGCCAGTTGTGCCATGAACTCAGAGGGAGGGTCTGTGTGTTCCTTTTACACCCAGGGCTGAAGGAACAAAAGATTTCCTCCCTTTATGGAAGGGATGGCAAAAAAAAAAGATGGGGTGGGCAAGGTGGGTTGAGGCCCAGGAAATTTTATTGACCTGCTTCTCATGTGCCCATGTGAAGGTGGAAGCAGGATCAGGTTGCAGAGCTGACTTTTGGGCCAGGGCTGGGGGTGTGGAAGCAGAGGGATGGGGCTGGGAGCCTGAAGTCCAGACAGCTGTGTGAGGGAAAGGCAGGCAGCAGGCAAGGTTGTGGAGAGATGAAGGTGATGTGGGCCTAGCACAGAGTGCCTACATTGCCCATGCTGGGAGGTTGAAAGTTGTGTTGGCAGTCACGCTTCCCTGTGACTTGCCTTCTGAAAGGAAGAAGGGTCTTTTAAGCCTGTGGTAAGCATACACTCATTTAATGGTCACAAACACCATATCCAATAAATAAGTGGTCTAGGAAGTAGTACAGCTGGAATTTGAACAGAGATCTCTCTGATTCTAGAGCCTGTCTCCTATCCACAGGGCTATACTGTCTATAACGAAAATAGAATGGAATAGAAAGGCAGAAGATCTGGGTTTGAAGGCTCACTGCACCAGTGCCTTGGGGCCCATCCGGGGACCTGGGGCGTGGAGAAGGGGACTGGACGCCCCCTCCCACAACTGTGCATGCCATGCCAGTGCCTCAGGGCCTGCCCGGGGACCCAGGGTATGGAGCTGAGGACCGGACCCCCCTCCCATAACCAGGCACACCATTCCAGTGCCTCAGGACCCACTTGGGGACCTGGGGTATGGAGCCAGGGATCTGACACTGTCCACAACCAGGCACACCGCCAGCACCAAGGAGCAAGCCAAAAACATCTCCTCCATGTGGGTGGCCCACCACAGCCACCATGATAACCATGGCTGCCGTGAAGACAGCTAGACACCACACCCATGACGCAGATGGTCCGCCAGCCTCTGGAGTGTATCAACACAAGGAGAGTCACCAGCAGAGACCAAAGAAAAGAAGAGGATGTCTCTCTGCACAAAGCCAATTCCAGAGTGATGGAAGAGGCATCTGCTGTATGATGGTATTGGGGGACCTGATCACACCTCTCAGCATTGGACAGATCATCTAGGCAACAAATCAACAGAGTAACCATTATTCTTTCAGAAGGAGAGAAGAAATCTAGGGTGATTAGAGGGGGGAGGGTGAGGAGGATGGGGAGAGACTGGACAAGAGGCATGAAGAATAAGTACAATTTGTAACAATATACATACTAGTAATATTGATTTGGTCAACATATCTCAATGTTGAACCCCCAAAATATGAATAATCAATTTTGATTCAATAAAAATTTTAAAAGTAAATAAATAATAAAGAAGATCTGGGTTTGAGTCCTAGTTACTTAAGTGCTCTGACCCTCAGTTTCATGATCAGTTACATGGGGATGATACTCATCCCCCCATCCACATACGCATACACACACAGGTCACTGGGACAGGTCAAAGAGGGAGCATGGGGACGTGCTTTGTAAAGTGTGCCCCGAGTTAGCCCACAGCCTGGTGTTTTACATGGCTCATGGCTGACCTTCAGGTGCTACCTCACTTCCTCTGTGGAAGTTTCACCGTCATTTTAAGTCACTTCACACTGCAAATCCTGAGAACTCCTACCCTCATAGAACTTCTGTTAGGTTCCCCCTTTCGGGTTACCAGGATTGATACATGCACACACCCACACCAGGAGGATAGTCTCAGTCTGAGAGTCATTCACCCAAAAACCACATTCCGAGTGCCACTCTTTCGCCCCATCCTTTAGGAGGTTTCTGCCTGGAGTTAAATGTGGGCCCACCAGAGCCATAGAACGGCCTGGTTGAGCCAGTACCCGGGAGTGAAGTGCAGAGTAGATGAATGTTGAACAGAGCATGTCTGAGAAGGAAGGACCAGTCAAGTGGGCAAGGGCTTGTCAGTAGGTGGCCCTTGTCTTCTTTCTGTTGTAAACAGGTCCTAGCTATGCTCATGGCTCCCCTTACTGGGAACATTGTCATCAGTGCCATCTGCATCTTCCTCCTAAGCCCTGGGAAGGTGATCCCCTCAGGGCAAGCTGTAAGTGATAAGGAAGGCAGCTCGTCCACCCCTACCTCTGTAGCCCAAGTGGTGGGAGCTGGCCCAGCATACGGAGAAGCACCGTGGCCCACTGCTCAGGGTCTGGCAGCCTGAGCCCTGGCCCCAGCTTTGCCCTGCCTTGCTCTCGGTTTTGCATAAGCCCCCTCCCCTCTCTGAGCGTTGGTTCCTGTAGCTGCAGAATAAGAGAGTTGCCCTCTTGCACCCAGGCCTGTAGTTCAAGCTCTGTAATCAGGGAGCCGAAAGTCCTCCTGGTCAGCGCAGGATTTGTTCTGCTGCTAGCCCAACTGAGGGTTTCATGTAGGTCCTGCACATGCCTGCCTTGTGCCTGCTGCTGAGCTCCAACCATTTCATAACCCCAGATTAGAGACACCCATTCATCATCTTCTGAGACAAATTCCAGGTCGGAAAAATATAATTTTAAGCAACGAGACTGAAATATAATTCAAGCAGCAACGAGACTGAAATCTATTTTTTCACAAAGATTTCCACGTCCTGTCCCATTTGTTTCTGAGTAACCTAAAGCACAACAAAGATGATATGTGTCCCAGTCCCGGATTTTGAACTAAGCGTACTTTAAAAATGTGCATTATACCTAGACTTCCCCCCAGCAGTAGCTCGATCCCGAACAATCCCAACTGCTTTCCAAAGATACTTGGCCCAAGGAAAGCAAATATTTCAACAGTTAACTCTCTCGCTCCATTCCTTCTCTCTATATGCTACATCCCGGTTTAGGAAGGAAAAAATATTTATCACATTCTTGCATGGCCATTCCACACCAGATTGAGTGGGTGACAGGCAGGAAAACTGCAAAGGAAATGCCTGTAATATTTAGTTAATGTGGTCATCATATTTGATTTGGCTTCATTTCTCCAAATGCAAATAGAAATGTCCCACTTTATTTGCATGTGAGTCTTTTCTTCCACAAAGGGAGGGGTGAGAGAGCCAGCTCAAGTCCCACAGTGATCTCAGAGCAGAGCGAGGCATTATCTGGGACTGAGAACAATTGTGCTGGGCCCCAGGTGGCTGGGGATGTGGTTTCTAGGAAGTTGCTGAGGGGACAAGGCCACAAACAAATACTTGATCTCAACCTGAGAGCAGCTTAGAAAATACCACAATTTAGTTTTGCAGAGAATCATTTCACTGGTACCTCTCCCAGAGAAGGCTATGGGAATGGAAAGAGCACTGGGCTTGGCATAGAATTATCCAGGTCAAGTCTAAGTTCTACATCTCAATCTTGGCTGAGTTTCTTACCTCCTTGGAGCCTCAGTTTCCTCCTTAGTAAAATGGGGTTAAAAGTCCCTGCTCTGCCAGCCTCACAGGGATTGTGAAGAACCCAGGGAAAAGCGAATGTGAAAGCTTTTGTTAGCTGTTTTAGGAACATGGTGTTTTATTATTGTTGTTACTGTTATTAGACAGAGAGGCTAGAGAATACCTGTAGAGCAAAACCACGAAACAGTTCTGTCTTTAGGTGCTTTGGACTCAGAACAACTCATCTGGAGGAAGTCATTTGGAACCTGTAGAAACATTCCAAAGAACTTGCAGGGACATGAGCCTTGAACCTGAGCAGGACTTCTTCCACCTGATGTTCAAGGTGACATTCACCTTCCCTAACTCATCGCTTCTGTGTAGATTAGTGGGCAAGACTGTTGGCTTTAGAGCCAAGCATATCTGTGTTGGGGTGCCAGTTCTATCTTGTTCTCATATACTACCTTGGACATTCACTTCGCTTTTCTTTCTGATCATCCATTGACTCATCTGTCAAAGGGAGATAATAGTGCCTCATGGAGCTGTCATGAGGCTTGAAGAGATAATAATTAATGCATAACATCTGGCCCAGCCTTTGGCCATCGTGGCTGCTCAGTTGTCAGTGGTTGTGGACACTGCAATGCCATTCTGCCACGCATAAGGTGACTCCAGCCACCCATTCAGCCTCTCCACTCTCCTCCCCACACACCCATGCTCCAGCCAGATTTGGCCTTCGCTGTTTCCATAAGACTCTGAGCCTTTGCTTTGATGTCATGCCTTTGCTTGTGCTCGTCCCTTTACCTGTGACGTCTTTTCCTTTATCATTTTTGTTTGTCTAAAATCAGATCTATACTTCAAGGAACAGCTCAAAGGAAGCCCTTCTGGTCCCCTAGCCTAATGTGATCATTTCTTCTTCTGAGTTGCTGTAGCCCTTCTGCCGTCCGTCATGGTGCTCATCACCCTCTCCTTTATATCAGGGTAGCCACAGTTACTCTGGTTGCTCAGCAGACTGAGCTCCTTGAAGGTAGGTGCTGGATCTGCTTCTCCTCAGGCTACACTGTAGCACCAAGTACAGGGCTTGAATAGAGTAGTGGCTTTGGCAGGATCCATGGACAGCAGGGGCACACGTGGAGCTCTGCAGAGGATGGGTTTTTCAATATTTGGCTAGCTCATTACTGGCCCTGTGTCCCTGAGTGCCAGACCATACCTCCGCCATAAAGGCCAAGTGGATGCAGCGCCCCTGCTTGCAGAGTATCTAAGTTTGGGTTCTAAGAAGCTGCCTCTTGCTCACCTATCCAGAGACAGGCCCACAGGTGATTCTGTTTGGGGAAGCCAATAGCTATGAGGGGTGCCCTCTCCCCATGTTCCAACCTCTTGAATCAGCAAGGACTCTATCTTTTTGTGTTGCTTGGAAGTTTCAGACTCAGACCAAGACAGCCCAAAGACAGGGATATATGCAATGTGGTGATGGGAGCCCGGACTGTGGGGCCAGAGAGACGTGGGAAGTAATGCACAGATGGGCATTTCTTGGGCTCCATTCATGGGAACTTCTATCCTGAAGTGCCAAAGGACTTCTTCACAATGAAGCCTTGCCCATGAGTCTCTCTCAAGATGTGGGCCCCAAGGAGAATAGTTCAGAGAGACCCCTGAAAATGGTGGCTACTACCGAGAATGTGGAGACATGCGGTCAGTTTGCAACTATTCCATTTAGGACTCTAGTGAAGGCTGTCCACTCTGATCTCATTGGTGTGTGAGGAAAAGCATGTCTCTTCCAGAAAGAGCTGCTTTGGACCAACATGGTTGAGGGGTGATTGGAGTTGTTGTGGAGGGTTTGGTTATAGGTGCCCCATCAAATCTGACATAGGGACAATCTCCACAGAGCTTCCATTTAACACTTAGTGCTTTGTCCTCTGTGGGTTTGGGGGACCAGTTTCCAGTCCCATGGCAGTAAAATGTATGAGCTCAAGTGTGGGCTGGGCTGTGTGGTTGGGAAGTTAGACTGGTGGAGATGAGGAGGCAGCTGGGGCTTCAGGAACAGGTTCCTTCAAAAACCGCTTTGAAGGCCCAGTCATTGTCGAAAGTGGTGAGGGGTGCACGATTGTGGCTTGTGCAGGTGTTGGTATCTAAGGCTCATCTGGTGGGTCAGCATGGCAATGAGAGCCTGGGGACACTGGAAGCATGGCACTTGTTGACACATTGCCAGATGCTGAGCTGTTCACAGCTAAAGCTTGTCAGCAGCTGGGGAGTGAAAGGGTTTGTCTGCCTCCTCTGGTGGAGGCCAAGCAAAAGCGAGGCAGGGAGGCAGGACAAGACAAACATACTGGGGCTTAGGGCAGGGATCCAGGTCCAGCGAGGAATGGAAGTACTCAGCAGAGAAACCGAGGCAGAGCCTGGGGTGGGGAAAGGCTGTGGCTCTGGGGCAGCAAGATAGAGGCTGCTGAGTGCGCCCTACCAGGGCTGGGGTAAGGTCAGGGCCGGGACTGTGGGGAGAGACTCTGAGCCTGAAGATGAGGGGTGGGTGCTGGCAGGGACTAAGAAAGCGGCTGACCCATTTCTTTTGTGGTTCTTTATTTATTTGCACTTGGACACCATATTAAGGGCTAGTTGTCTACTTTGTTCCTCATTCATTCAACCGATATTTATTTATTGGGCACCTGCTCCACTCAGGCCCTCTGCTCTATTCTGAGCAGACCAGTGACACTGAGACCATGCCTTTCTCCTCACAGGCTTCCTTCTGTCTACTGGGGCTGGCAGATGAGCAAACCAACAATTAGAACACAGCCTGGCAAGGGCGGTGATGGAGTCTGGACAGGGCAGCACCAGAGCCCAGTGGAGGGCGCCTGGCCCTACAGAGGCATCTTCCTGGAGGCAGAGAAGGTTCATCACCGGCACACTTCTGCACAAGGCAGTAGCAAAATCGGTCCCTACCTCTTCTCCTCTTCGCCTCCTTCAACAGGCACTGCCTTAACAAACTCGGAACTTATTCTGTGGAAGTGGGGAGCGCATGTCAGTGCAGAGTATAGGAGATCCCGGGCTCCTCACCAGGGCTGGTTTCACTTAATTCCCACAGCTGGGACGAGGAAATAAGCCTCAACACCCAGACAGGTAACTCATGATTAAAAACCATCTGTCTTTAAGATTAGCTCTGACACAGTCCACAAACTAGCAAGATGGAGAGAAAAGGAGAAAAAACCAGCTTCACTCAGGGCCCAGGAATTTTCTCCAAGTTGGCAGCAGAGCCTCATGGGAAAATGAACCCCCCCCCAGGGAAGCCTACGTACCTTTTTCCTCTGGGGTGAGGGGGACTTTTTCTACAGTAAAGGATAGCAAAGGCCCTAGGTCCTCCTGGGAGAAAAGATTTATCTTCTAATCATTGAGGGACTGAGGATTTTATTCCACAATGGATGCAGAATGACAAGCACATACTGTTGGGGAGTGGGTACCACACGGTCCGGGAAACTCAGCCTAGGAAAGGACAGCCACGCCCCGCAGCTCAGGCCCAGGGCTGGAGTAGCATCACTAGGGAAGCTCAGCACAAAAGGAAAGGCACAGCCGTCCCCTCCCAGAGAGGACAGTTACAGCACAGGAAATATCACCAAAGGCAATACTGGAAACCACTAGTGGGAATGGTTGTTTTAAAAATGGTTTAACAAGTATTAGGAAGAAAATTATACTGTGCCAGAATTTGTGGCTGGGAAAGGAGGAGGCAGCTCTCAGTGGGCTTTCTGGCCTCTTTCCAGCCTAAGATGTCCTATTTTTCTACACAGAGTAAGAAAATGCACTTGTCTCCCTCCCTCTTGCTTCCCTCCGTGTCTCGTTTTGTTCCAATTTCATAAAGTCATTGTGAGGAGCAGCCAACCCAAGGAATCCTGTGCACACCTCTGTGGCTGTCTGCTCTCTAGGCTCTTCTGCCAGTTTATGTGGCTGGCAGGACTCTGAGTGCCACCCTCTTCCTGGGCCAGTGCTGTTGTTTGTTAAACAGCCCAAAGGTATGCTCACTGGAGAGCACTTCCAATTGCTAACCTGAGGAAAGATCAGGTCCACAAAATCCCTCTAAGGCCAGCCCTCTCTCTTCTGTGATCTCTATGCCAGTTGTACAGAAAGATAGAGGGAAGCCCAGGATGGTGAAGACAAGGGCACACTGCAATGGCCAATGGCACTGGACTACACTGGCATCTCTTAGCATTTGCACACATGGTTGCCGATTATGAAGCAAAACGTTGGGCTCAGCCTGGAGTGCAGAGTAGACCAAATCCTGTTTTCCCCCAAATCAGACTGAACTTGTCCAAATGATATCTCTAACAGAATAAGGACAAAGCAGGCAGACAGAAAAAAATTTTGAGAAAGAATAATACAGACTTCCGATTAAGATGGCAGAATAGATGGTCCCCAGTGTCACCCTCTCCCACAATCAATCAATTTACAACTATTAAAAAGCAATGACAGCCAAGCTGGGGCTGCTAGAGCTCAGGGGAAGAGGAGGAGAGACCTACGGAGTTTATGAAGGCAGGAGAAGCCACGATGAGAGAAAGGAAGGACCATTACAAACAATTTAAGTCCCAGCAGCTTCAAGACTGGCCCTGGTGAACACACGGAGCAAGAGCTGGCAAAAGCCACAGCTGTGCACTTCCTATGAAGTTGCTTGGAGGTCGCAGGGGAAAAGAGGGCCTTGGTGGCCCCCAGGCCAGCTAGACACTAACAGGGTTCCTGCAGACACACATAGGAACGAGGGGCCACAGACAACTGAAAATAGGAGCAACGCAGAGGCTGGTGAGTCATCGCAAGGCACTGGTGCATGACCTGTCCCATGGGAAGTGTTTGGAGTACAGGCGGCGTGGGAGACAGGCCCACCGCCCATCACTGGGCACAGCATGGACAGCTGATCTGCCCCCCAATCAGCACAGGCCCACTCTGTATAGACTGGTCAGGAATATAGAACCACAGGAGAAGTTTGCTGAAAAGACTCAGGCCCAGACCAGAGTTTCCACACAACCCAGGTGCACCAGACCTCACAAGATCCGGAAGTACCTACAAAGTCAGCATTAAAACCTGAGCTGTACAAAAAGCCTTCCCCAGGGAATCAGCAGCAATGAAGCAATTTAGCTCAACCACAGGGCTCAAGTACTGGACCCCACAGGAAGTTCCCCCATTTTAGAAGTAAGCAAAGGACAACAAATTAGTTCCAGTGCAGAGTTTAAGTGGTGGGATCACTGAACAATCCAACATAGAACTGAAAGGGAAAAAAAATCCACAGATCAGAGAAAAGTTTGATATTAACCAGTTAAGGTCTAACACAACCATACAATACCTATAGAAACTAGAAGGACCAGAAGCCCCCCAGGCTCCCAAGCTCGGGTTGCGGGAGGGTCAAGGGCCTCGGCCACGTACTCCCAACATCCACTTCCAGCCCAGTGATGACCACCAGGCCGCCACCAGAAGCCCCCCAGGCTCCGAAGCTGGGGCACTGGGAGGCTGAGGACCTCAGCCATGCCCCTCTGAAGTCTACATTCAGCCCAGTGACGAGCACCGAGTCACTGCTAGAAGCCCCCTGGCTCCCCTGCTGGAATGGGGGGTGCTATAGTCCTTGACCATGCCTCTGTCCCTCCTTCCTCTTCCTCTCACCTTATCTCCCTCCTCCTTCCCCTGCCTCCCCTCAACTGCTCGGCAACAACATCTTAGAATGTAAATATATATAAAATAAATTTTTTAAATAAAGAAAGTTATTTCAAACATGTAAGATTTGTCTTTAAAGTAATGTGACTAATTTGTGTTCATCCTGGAGTGGTGGGAAAAGTGATAAATTTGGAGGCAAATTTCCAAGTTCAACGCTTCCCTTTGCCATGGACTAGCTGTGTGAACTTGGGAAAGCTGGTTACCCTCTCTGATCCTCAGTTATCTCACTTGTAGAGGGAAATAAAGCATATAGCCACAGGCTTGTTGAGGATGAAATGAGGTAAGGGATGCGGCATTGTTGGGTAATGGTGGCAGACTCCATGCAAAGTTTTAAGTTGGGGTTTGGGGACCTGCCTTCAGAGCTGGCCATCCATTCCTAAAACAGCTTTTTATCATTTGAGAGTGGCTTTTCTTCTCAGTAACCTAAAAGCTTTCTAAGAGAATGTGGAGAAGGTGGATAGTCAAACCAGGGAATTCTGGACTTGGCCACAAGAGTGGTGATATCCATAAACTGTCTCCAAGGGCCACCTCCAAAGCCCTACAGGGTTTGAGCAGCAGCAGCTGTGGGACAAGGAGATTACTTTCAAGGGAAACATTTCATTGATGGAGTACATTTTGGTTCCTTTGACTAAAAACAGTCTCAGTATCACAATTTAGGTGCACCGTAAATCCAATAACAGGTGTTCTTATAAGAGCCATTTTTTTTTTTTTTTTTTGGGGGGGGTTAGCCGGTAAAAGGATCTGAACCCTTGACCTTTCTTCTCAGTAACCTAAAAGCTTTCTAAGAGAATGTGGAGAAGGTGGATAGTCAAACCAGGGAATTCTGGACTTGGCCACAAGAGTGGTGATATCCATAAACTGTCTCCAAGGGCCACCTCCAAAGCCCTACAGGGTTTGAGCAGCAGCAGCTGTGGGACAAGGAGATTACTTTCAAGGGAAACATTTCATTGATGGAGTACATTTTGGTTCCTTTGACTAAAAACAGTCTCAGTATCACAATTTAGGTGCACCGTAAATCCAATAACAGGTGTTCTTATAAGAGCCATTTTTTTTTTTTTTTTTTGGTGGGGGTTAGCCGGTACAAGGATCTGAACCCTTGACCTTGGCGTTGTGACACTGTGCTCTAACCAGCTGAACTAACTGGCAATCCCTGGGTGTCCTTTTACAAGATCAAAGAAGAGAAGGCACACAGAGGAGAGGGCAATGTAAAAATGGAGGCAGAAATTGGAGCAACGTGGCTACAAGATAAGGAACGCCAAGGCTTGCTGACAGTCATCAGAAGGTAGGAGAAAGCCAAGGAACACATTCTACTCCAGAGCCTTTAGAAGTAACACAGCCCTGCTAACACTTTGGTTTTGGATTTTTGGCCTCCACAATGTAAGAGAATAATTTTATGCTGCTTTAGTCACCTAGCTCGTGGCAATTTGTATGGCAGCTTTGGGAAACTAACACAGGGAGTGAACCCCCGGGAGGAGTCTTAATGCAACTGAGTCAGAAGCAGCTGAGGGCCAAGGTCAGTATGGAGTGAATATCAATACCACCAACCCTTTGGAAGTGTCGGAGAGAGAGGTAGAGGGTGAAATGGGCTGCTTTCATGCCCACAGCCCTCTTCTCTCAGAGGCTTCCAGCCCAGTGCTCAGAGGCCATCACGAATGGCAGAAACATCTGCCTGATGAGCTGCTCAAGGGGGGCCTTGGTTCCCAGTGGTATCCAGGAAACCCCAAGAGTGGCCAGTCATAATGGCCCTCAAGAGGGTTCCTGCATTCTTGCTAATTTACCTCTCAGCTTGCTTGAGCTGTATTTCATCCCTGCTGGCATATTTTCTTTTGTACCTGATAAAATGGAGATTCAATGGGATGGAGAGTAAGTGAGGACTGGAAAAGAGCATATTTGTGTTTGCTGAGCATTTTGACATTATTGGCACTGGCATTGCTCTTGCCTGGAGACACATTTGGAACAAGGATCTTTGACTGATGCTCTCAAGACTTTTGGGCAACAGAAGGTAGTTTGGTTTCCTACTAAGTTTAGCCCTCTTTCCCAGGCTGCATAATTCTGACTCAAAGACTGAGCTAATGGGAGCTGCTGTTTGGTTGAAAATGATGAATGGATGGCCAAAAGTCTAGGGATTTGAAGCCTAGACGTCTGGAACTCAGCTCAGGCTCCTCATCCTGGAAGAGCCTACCGAGCTCATGAGGTCCAAAGCTCTTAGTTCACACTTGAGAAAACAGGCCCAGTGGGAGGCAGGGACTTGCTGCAGGCTGTGCACTTTGCTCCCTGCCAAGCTGGGACTGGAAAGCAAGACTTTTTCTGGCCCATTTTACCAGGCAAGCTTAGTTCCTGGTCATGATGAGAAGCCAGGGGTTGGGCAGGCCTCTGTCCCTCCTCGGAACCTCTAGACTAGCACCTTGCTATTCTTGGGGCACTGTGACCACACTCCACTTGGTTATTTACGACCCTGCCTTGTCTCCTCTGCTAAACCACCAGGCTCAAGGTCAGAGCCTAAGCTTGATGGTTTCTGCATTCTCCCTTCTTTGGAGAGAGTAGGAGTAGGAGCTCAGCCATGTTTATTGAATGAGTGAATGCATGACAGAGAATGGATGCGGTAACAGTAAAGCCTTTTGTGCTTAAGTACATACTGAGAGTGAATTACACTGGACTCATTTTTATATTAAATTACATTAGAATTTCAGATTTCAGCAGAGAAGAAATTACAGACAAATCCATGCATTCTCATTCGTCAGTGATGGTTAACCCCCAAAGATTTAAAGGAAAAACAGTAACCTCATGCTGTCATTCTGTTTTTCTTTTGTTCTCTTTTGCTGCTCGAAAGAGCTGTGAGACTATCTGGGCTTTAAAATACATTTCCTATAATATCGAGCCTCTTACATGAGTCCATAACATGAATTCCCAATTTTTTTCTTCTTTCTTCTTTGCTCTTGCATTGTGTGTTAATGCACCTTTTTACCATATCTGAAAAGCAAAGTTCATTAAATGGCACAAGCCCCACATGTGGCTGCCTAGCCAACTTCACAGATGCACGTGCGTGGCCACCTCTGCTGAGTGCAGTTTGAGCAGGGCCTAGGTTGATCTGTGCTCCTGGGACCAACAGCCCTGGGTGTGGCAGGCTGGATGTGGGAGAAACCTCAGTGTGGCCTTGAGGCAGAAGAAGGCAGTGACCACGGGGGGTGGGAGAGTGTCTCATGAAAGGGCTTCTCTCAGGTAGGGCAAACAGAGGACAGGCCCCCCATCCAGAAAGCCCCACTAGGACAGGGCCAGTGGAGTCACATGCTGGAATTTGTACCTGGCCTTCCTGCATCCCAGTCTCTACTAAGGCACTTTAACAACAAGCCCTCTAGCCTAGAAGAGGGGAGCAGTGCTGCAGAAGTGGTTAGGAGTGTGCCCCCTTGTGCCAGATGGCCGGGCTCCCATCCTCTGCTGCCACATTTCCTAGCCTAGAAGTTGTGGGCAAGCTACTCAATGTCTTTGAGCCTCAGTTTCCTCTTTTTCGGAGTGGAGGCAATAGCATCTTGCCATACAGGGGTTTAATCGTGCACGCTTGGCACAGCTCCTGGCCCATGAGAGGCACTCTCTATGTCTGTCTTGTGGTGGGGGCACTGGTGAATTGTGGGGGTGGTCATCGTGGTGGGGGACAACAGCTTTTTACTGAGTGCTTTTTCTGTGGCAGGCAGTATTATTGCCTTCCTCTAACCCTTAAGGAAACTGAGGCTCTGAGAAGTGAGGTGACTTGCTCACGGTCGCACAGCCACATCCCAGGGCTGTGGCAAGGATCCAGTGAAGTAACAAGGACCATGAAACCCAGGTCTCCAGCACTTCCTTTCTTGCTTCTGCCTCTTCCAGGCCATTCAGAAGAGGAGAACTGAAGACAGGCTGTGCCTCTAGCCTGCTCCTCAGCTGACCTTGAATCTCACCCAGGCTTGAGAAAAGGTTTTCCTAAGAAGGATGCTCTGCAGGCTATCAGTGAAATATGTGGACCATCAGCCAGCAAGATGTCATGGCTGGGGCTGTAAATTGTGTTTGTTTGAAGAAGGGAAAAACTATACCTCTCAAACTTTCAATGTCCTATTGACTGAAGCCAGCCAAGCAGCTGGCTTACCACAGTCTTCCCCTCCCAGTGGCCTTCCTGCAAAAGGGGGTTCAGAAGCATTTTCTAGGCCACGAAAACTCTGGGAGGGGAGCTGGGGAAGGGAGGGGACGTATTCAGCCCTTGGGTTGGGGGAATGGGGGTTTTGTGACTTCCAAGTAGCAATTAGATTATGAACACACCTTCCAGAACTAAGACAGGATTTGTCTGGTATGTAAGGTGGAGTTCCTTTGAAGAGATAAATCAGGGCAGGTTGAAAGTGGGGGCAGAAGGCCAAGCAGGAGGGAGGCCATGTTGTCAGCCCAGTGAGAGAGATTTAGCATCCTCTTGTGCAAGTAGAGGAGTAGGGACAGCTACTCCCAGGACCCTTCTTCTCGGATGTGTCACGATTTTGTGGGCTGTTTAGCGAGTCGGGCAGGTCAGTCTAAGCAAGACCTAGTCTTCCCCTCCTGACTCTAACAGCACCATTGTATGTTCTTATACCTCCCTGCCTCAGTTTCCTCAAGTGCCTATGTTTCTTAATGAGCCTCCTTTTGGCAATTCCACAAGGAGAAACCCTTGCCTTAGAATGACCCTGCTGAGCCCTGATGTTAACTTAGGGGACAGGAGGTGACAATGGTTGGTAACACAAACATGTTGAAATGAGGGAGAAGCTGGGCCAGGACAGGTGTCTGGCTTGTACCCCCCAGGCGCCAACCTTGAAGTGCACGTGTCCTCCTGCCTAGCCATGGTAAGGCCCCTTTGCTCTCGGCACTTGCCTGCACTCCCAGAATGCAGCGCTGCAGAGACTAATCCACTTGTCATGGTGCCACAGCCTATTTAGGCAAATCTGTTAACCTTTCCTTGTAATTCCCAAGAGTGCTGAGGAATTGTTTGGGGCTGATATCCATGAACATGCTTCAGGCTTCATGGATTTTGCATGTTATTTCTAATATTGCATGTGTCAGGGAGCTGAGAGGAATCGGTCCTTGAACTGACACTAATTTCTTTAAGTCCGAACAGAGAAGAGCAGTGATTGACTCTCTCTTCCCAAAGCTGCACCAGGTATCTGACACAACATAGAATCTGGGAGGAGCCCGCCAGTTCCAAAACCCTCTGCCCAGTGCAGGAATCCCCTGTCCAGAAGTAGGTTTTTGCTTGAATTCCTCTGACGACATGAGGCTCACTGCTTCCTAAGGCAGCCCCTGCCACTTCCAGGCTGCGCCAATCATTTGGGAAGTTTTCCTTCCTCTGAGCTGAAGTTGATCTCCCTGGGGACAGCTCCCCAGCAGTCCTGGCACTGCTCTGTGCATGCACTTTCATGAGAGCCACATAGACCCCTCGACTTCTCTCCTCCGGGCTCATCATTCATTCCTCTTGTGTCGTGACTCCGAGACCCTTCACCATCCTGTTCTCCCATGTTTGCTTCCAGTTTCTCCCATATAGCCCATTCTGTAACCCATCTGGAATAAATAGGATTGTTTGAAAAGAGGTAAAGATTTAATTGGATCTCCCTTCAGGTTCACAACCAGCCCTCCTTCCCCTGCCTCCAGCACTTGCTAGAAAAGCTTTCATTTCCCTGTGGTTTTCTTTTACCTGGTTTGGCATTATTTCTAAAATAGATTTCATATGTGGCTTTACTTTTACTTTTTTTGCTTCAGACTCTGTATCCATTTCTTGTGGCTGCTGTAATAATACCAGAGACTTAGTGGCTTAGAACAAGACACATTTACTGTCTTATAGCTCTGGAGGTCAGAAGTCCAAAATGAGTCTTACCAGGCTAAAATCAAGGTCTTGGTCGGGCTGCATTCCTTCTGGATTCTGTAAGGGAAAGTCCTTTATATACATAAAGGACACATTTGCCTTTTCAAGCTTCTAGAAGCTGTCCCCATTCCTTGGCTCTTGGCCCCTTCATCTTCAAAGCCAGCCACACGGCATCTTCAAACTTCAATTCCCTCCCTCCCCAGTGCCTCTTTCCGACTCTGCTTCCATCTTGATATCCCCCACTCTTCCTCTGCCTTTCTCTCCCACCTCTTTTCCTACCAAAGACTCTTGTGATTGCATTGGGCCCACCCGGACAACTCAGAATAATCTCATCCCCAAATCTTTAATATAATCACATCCGCAAAAATCCCTTTGTGTGTGTGTGTGTGTGTGTGTGTGTGTGTGTGTGTGTGTGTGTGTGTGTTAGGTCACATATGGACAGGTTCTGGGGATTAGGACGTGGACATCTTTGAAAGGGACCATTATTCTGCCTACCTCAGACTCCTGCCTTCAAGGCCCTGACATTAGCAGAACAAGCTTAGTTGACCATGGATAGATTCAGCTGGGGATTTGGCTCCTTGTGCCCACCCAGGCCCACCCTCCCTCGCAGAGGGATGCTGCATTACTTGTGGGGAAAGAGGTGAAGGGCACAGAGTCAGTCCCATGAGTGGTATTTGAAGCATCTCGTTCCCAGAAACTCTCCTTTCAGGTCCGTCATAGGCCAGGCCAGGTGTAAGAGTTCAGCAAATGAATAACTGACTGACCAGGTAAATGAGTGACCTGCTCCTGTGTCCAGCCCAGCCATCGGATTTGCATGATCTTCATACAGCATCTATCAGTGTCTCAGCTCTCTCTTCAGAAATGGTCGATGGTGCCCCCGAATGTACAGATTCACCCCAGACTCAGCCCAGCCTAGTCAAGCACCCTCTCCCCATCTGAGCCCAACTTGCTGGTCCAGCTTGGCCTCTCACTGCAGTCAGCCAGAGCGCTGCCCTCTAGCCCCTCTGGCCTGAGTGCTTGCCCGATTCTAGGCCCTGTTCTGAGGGCTTCACGTATATCAACTCACTTAAGCCTTGCCCCAACCCTACTACAGGTAGGTACTATAACTATCACCATTTTACGAATAAGGAAACATGCTTGGAGCAATGCAGTGGCTTACTAAGGTCCATGGCTAGTAAGCAGTGAGCAGAGCCAAGATTTCAACTTGGGGAGTTTGACTTCACAATCTACGGTTTTAACCATTGTAATAGACCATCTCTCAGAATGTCCTGTGCTGCTCCATTTTTTGTCTTGCTGCTTTGACCTTTGGTAAGCCAGTCTCTCTTTCAAGGCACAGTCAATTAGGCCTTGACTGTCCCCCTTGCCACACCCCTCCCCCACCCCCGTCCCTTCTTCTTGTCTCCAGAGTCAGAGCACCTGACTCATTCTGCAGTGCAGTATGGGCTCCTCCCATGTTTGGGTCTCTGGGACCCAGCCCAGGGTCCCCATGAATGTTTGGGTCCTTACATTTCAGAGCCCCATGCCCTGCTGGACTGGCTCAGTGCAGGCTCCACAAGAAAGGTGGTAGCCGATGCTCAACCAGGCTCCACACTTCTCATCTGAAAGGGAACCCTCTAGATCAGAGGTTCTTAACTTTTGGTTGAACCTCTTTGAGATGCCCATGAAAACCGTGGGATCTCCCTGAAAAACACTCATGCACACATACCTACTGTGGATCATCTCTGGCAGTTCCTAGCACTCCTGAAGCCCTCCCCCAGGAAGGAAAGCTGGCATTTACAGAACCCCTTCTGGGCACCAGTCATGGTGGGGGCCTTTCAAATGCATTGTTTCATTGGACCCTCTCATCCCCATGAGAAGCAGACCTTTCATGGCCCGCCCTAAGTCCCTCAGCTGGTAAGGGTGGTGGGCACTGACAGCCTGGCCCTGCAGTCACTATCCTTGCTCGCCCCAGCCCTTGCCTCAGAAGAGGGAAGCTATAGGCATGGGCCCTGCAGATGAGGGAGCGGCTACAACAGGGCAGCAGTGACCCTCTGGTTATCTCCGCAGAACCCTGGGAAGGAATCTGGGAAGTAACCCTGGCTGCTGGCCAGGACACTGGGGTTGCTGAGCCTGAGCCAGCTGCAGCCCAAGGGTAGAGCTGCTGGGGGATGGGCTAGAAGCAAGCCTGTCAGAGCAGAGGGGCCCGGATGCTGGGAGGAAGCAGATAGTGGCCAGAATGGGATTTCCTGAGGTGCCTGCAAGGTCAGGGAGGAAGGCCTAAAGCCAGGGCAAAACTTGGGGCCTTACTGGGGAGCAGCTCTGCTCCTCTTCTAGCCCCATGTCCAGCAAGCAGCTGCTGGGAGAGGGCTTTGCTTCTGTCAGCTGGGGCCCTTATGGGCCCTGGGGTTCCTGCATCAGCTTGAGGGATACCAGAGCACTGGACAGGGTGCAGGATCACCCAAGGTCAAGAGGTGTGAGGTCTGGCTCTGGATCTGTCCCTAGATTGTTGGGTGACTTTGGGCAGTCCCTTCCTCTCACTGGGCTGCAGGTCTTTATCTGTCCAATAACTAGGTTATCTCCAAGGGCTTCTCCCTAGCGGTGACATCTTCAATTCTAGAATCTTTGTCTCTGCCTCACACAGTGACATGAAACAGTTCTAACTTTGGCTCTGAAAGCCATTGGTTGGTCTGTGCCCACCTTGAAGGTGGTGCCAGGCTTCTGCGTAGCATGGGCTTCCCCTCTGTGTACGTGAGTTGCGCGCGCGCGCACACACACACACACACACACACACACACACACACACACACACACACCACCTTGCTCCCTACCACCTCTTCTTGGCAGAGAGTGAAATGCTCATTAGCTGCAGTGTTCTGCTCTCAGTAAAGATGCTGGGTTGGAGGCCGGCCCGGTGGCACACTGGAGAGTGCGCCCCTTGGGAGCGCAGCGGCGCTCCCGCTGAGGGTTCGGATTCCAGGTGGAGACCGGTTCCCGCTCACTGGCTGAGCACGGTGCGGGCGCAACACCGAGGGTTGCGATCCCGTTACCGGTCAGTAAAAAAGACAAAAAGGAAAAAAAAAAAAACGATGCTGGGTTGGGACGGGTGTGTCATTTCCCATCTGTATTTTTCCTTTCTGTCCTCAGTGGTACCTGAGATCCACCAGGCTCCCTCATTCCTTAGGGAGATCTGTCCTAAGCCGAGCCACAGCACCTGTCAGGCAGCCACAGATGAGAACTGGGCAAAACCTCTGCAGGGCATGGTGGATCTCAGGCCACAGGTTGGTGACAGAGCTGGGGCTGGGCCATGGTGGGAGGGGCGCCAGTCCCCAACCCCAGCTCTGTCACTAACTTGTGGCCTGACCTTAAGTAGGGTCCTTCTCTATTCTGGGCTTTGGAATGTGCCTGTGTACGTTAAGTGGCTTAGACTGGAACAGTGGCATCAAAATCATGTTCTGTGGCATTCCAGGGTGGTACCTTGGGGGGGGGGCAAGAGTAAGGGCAAGGATGTGGCTTCTCCAAAGAAAAAGATGGTTCTTTAGGAGGTTGAAAGTCATAGGACTGGATGACCTATAAGGGCCTCTCCATCCCTGACATCCTGTGATTGTGTGTTTTTGAGAAAAAGACTGATTTATTTTGGTGTGTTTGTATATCACATGTGTGCTGGAGATGTGCTAGTGTGTTAATGCTGTGTCGCCTTACCTGAACCTCCTGTCTAGGATCGCCATTCCCTGTCCCCCACTGTCACCATCACATTACCTCATATTTTGTTTTTATACCACTTATTATGAAATTATTTTTTATAACATTTATTATGAGGCTGTTATGTGTTTGTTGACTTCTTCATTTTCTCTCTCCCCGAACTGAAATGTCTGTTCTCACAGAGCAGGGACTGTCTCAGTCTTGCCCATCACTTTATCCCTAGTCGCCAGCACAGTGGCTGGTTCACAGCAGGTACTGAGCAAATATGTGTTGATTCAGTAGCTGTGTGGGTCAGGCGTGCCTCGCTGTGTTTGACGGGTATGAGTGTACAGGGTGCTGCTCTGAACTTAGCAAAACTAGACTTGGCCTTTGTCTGAATCTTGATCCGATCCCTAGTCCCGATTGCTGCCTGGTCCTTCAGGTGAGGACAGCCAACAGGCTGGGGACAGCAACAGGCAGGGGTGGCAGTCAGGAAGGCATAGGAAGGAGGTAAAGGGCTTCCACTTTTGCCCACTCACTCCCCTGCCCTTACTTAGCTTGTCCTCCACTGGACATTTCTCCTGTGCTCCGTGTTAACCAATCTCGACAGCTCTGCTTGATTTAAGGGTCCTTGTGGCTTCAGCTTATGCAGAGTGGGGATGGGGTTTGTAAGAAAAGAAAGATTCCTCTCATGTGCTGCTGCGTTGCTTCCTTGGCCTCACACCCAGCATGTTTGGGCACCAGCTCCCAGGCCCGTGTCCCAGGCAGGTGGCCTTCCTGGCTTCAGAACAGTTTCCATTGGACTGGCTGACTGGCAGGAGGCAAGCACTCCTGAGCTGCGACTCTGTTAACAAATGCTACACGGGCCTGTGACTGGCCACTCTTTCCCACTCAGACTACAGCAGCTCCCACAAATAACTAAGCAAACTGTTAGACATGTGCAGGGGCCTAGGGGAGGAACTCAAGACAAGTACCCTTTCCATGCCTCCTGCTGGCGACCCTAGAAAGGACAGGAGAACACTGTGCTTTCAGAATGTACCACAGATGGAGTCGGTGAGTGAGTGGGAGGCATTTTGGCCCTTTTGGTCACAAACTGTGAGGTCAAGCTCATCTAGTTTGGCCTTCCCCAGAATGTATCCATGAAGGCTGCACAGTGCGAGAAAAGAGCACTGGTTCTACACGCACGCGCAAGAGAGACCATGACAGCCATGTAAGTTCAAGTCCTAACCCCACACTAGCCAGCTTTGTGACCTTTAGCAATTTCCTTCACCTCCCCAAGCCTCCATTTCCTCATCTGATGAGTGAGGAAAATGAGGCCTGCCTCTCAGGGCTGTTTTTGAGGATTGATTGTACTAGACACACTTAACCCAGCATGGTCCCGGATGAGGCCAGAGGTGAAGTGTTGGATCAGTCTGATTATGACAACTTGTCTCACACTCGTGATAGAACTGACACAGCTGTGCCAGCTATTGTTACTATTAGGGGCTAATGAGTGTCACAAGCACAGCGGGCTCTTTCTGTGGTGGATTCTCCCCAGCCCTGGTCAGAAAACAGAGATCCACATTTGGGAAGCTCATCCCCAAACTGGTAATAGTTGGTTATAAAAAGGTGACAAAGCCTCCTTCCTATGACCATGAGCTTTGTGTACGAGGGTCTTCAAAAAGTTCATGGAAAGATTCATATCACCTTTCAATTCCATTTTTCCACAATTTTTTTTATGTACTCTCATATCAAGTAACTTGTATATGGGAATGCAGGACCATTCTAGGATCACCCATCAATAATATCATCCGATGACCTCAGCTTATCGATCTCTCATTAGCTACTAACTTTCGTTTTGTGTATGTGACAGTGCATCATTCCCCAGTAGTAGGAGGAGCTAGTTACAGTTTTTTCCTTGCTATAATTTTCATTGTTAAGAAAGCAGAGTGAGTTATTTAGACTTGATCATCATAATGGCTTCTCCATGTACGCAACATTTCATCTTAGCAGCCATTAGGAGATAAATCTGAGGATCTGCTCTGAGGGCAATGGTACTAGGGAAGGTGTCAGAATCCTGGGTTTGAATCCCAGCTCTATCGTTTGCTGCTCTTGTTACTGATCGTGACTTACATACATACATAATGCCCTCCAGGGGATCTTTACCTTCAGGACAGTTCAGGGAGACAGGCAGGACAAAGATGATTCTATCCCTCAGTGTTTTCCAGATTAGGAAGAGGAGCTCTTGGAAGTTTAAGTGACTTATCCAAGGTCCCTGCAGCTGGTTGGTGGTGAGGTGAGGGGGCATTTTAGTTCTACTGAGAATCTCGTACTGCACTTAAAACAGAGGGTTGTCAGCAAGCAGCACCCAAGCAGCCGCAGGAATAACTCCTGAACATGTCAGTCCACTACATCACAGCATCCACCACAGCATCTTCTCATGCAATTATTGGTCATTTGGATATCCTCTTCTGCAATGTGCTTGTTAAGCATTTTGCTACTTTTTCTATCAGGTCGTTTGCCTTTTTCTTAGTGACCTGTAGAGACCTTTATATATTCAGAGATATTAGTCCTTTGCTCCTATGTGTTGCAAATATCGTCTCCCAAACTGTGAATTCATTACGAATACCATTAATATTTGTTTACACTTCTTTCTTTACTCTGAGATGAAATTTGCATTTAATGAAATGCACAAATCATATGTTCGATTTTACAAGTTTGGAAAAATACATCCACCTGCATAACTAAGCCTCTACCAAGAATTAGAAACTTACCATCATCCTGGGAAGTTCCCTCATGCTCCTTCCCAGTCAATCCCTGTTCCTGCATTTCATAGACAACCAATGTTCTGTTTTTTTCCACCATGGACTAGATTGACCAGTTCTAGAGTTTTGCACAAATGGATTCATACAGTATATACTCTTTTTATGTCTTCTTTCATTCAACATGTTTTGAAATTTACCCATATTGTTGCATGTATCAATAATTTGTTTCTTTTTTATATCACAGATGTACACCATTGTATGAATTTACCACGGTTTGTTTGTCCATTCTCCTACTGGTGAACACGGAGGCTGTTAACAGGTTTTAGCCTTTGTGAATAAAGCTGCTATGAATATCTTCCACAAAATTTTTGTAGATATTTGTTTTCATTTCTCTTTTGTAAATACCTAGATATGGAACTGCTTGGTCATAGAGTAGGTGTGTGTTTAGGTTTATAAGAAACTGCAAGCTAGACTGCTTTTTGAAGTGGTTGTACCATTTGATGTTCCCATCAATAATACATAAGAGTTGCAATCACTCTGTAATCTTGCCAATATTTGGTGTTTTTATTATTTTTAATTTTAGCCATTCAGGTGGGTGCAATGATATCTCATTTTGGTTTTGATTTGCATTTTCCAAATGAATAATGATGCTGAGCATCTTTTCACATGCTTATGGACTATTTGTATGTCTTTTTTTGTGTGAAGTATCTGTTTAAATATTTTGTCCATTTTTATTGAGTTGTTTGTCTTTTTATTTTCGAGTTTTAGAATTCTTAAAAAATATCCTAAATACCAGTTCTTTGTCAGATATATATTTTGCAGATGCTTTCTCCCAGTCAGTGACTCATATCTACGTTTTCTTAATGATGTCTTTTTAAAAATAGACTTTATTGTTTAGAACAGCTTCAGATTTACAGAAAAATCAGAATCTATTACAGAAAGTTTCCATATACCTCTCACCCAGGTTCCCCCACGATTAACATCGAACATTAGTATAGTATGTTTGTGGCAATTAATAAACCAAGACTTACACATTATTATTAATTAAAATCCATACTTTATTCATATTTTCATAGTTTTTAGCTAATGTTCTTTTGCTATTCCAAGATTCCATCCAGAATAGCATATTGCATTTAGTTGTCACATCTCCTTAGGATTCTCTTGGCTATGCCATTTTCTCAGATTTTTATTGTTTTTGATGACCTTGACAGTCTTGAGGAGTGCTGGCCGAGTATTTTGTAGGATGACCCCCTGTTGGGATTTGTCTGATGTTTTTCTTCTGATTAGACTGGGGTGATGGGTTTTGGGGAGGAAGACCAGAGAGATGAGGTGTCATTTTCTTCACATCATATCAAGGGTACATACTATCTACATGACTCATCGCTGTTGATATTGACTTTGATCACCTGGCTGAGGTTTGCCAGGTTTCCCCAAAATAATGTTACTCTTTCTTTCCCCCTTTCCATACTGTACTTTTTGGAAGGAAGTCACAATGAGTGGCCCACACTTAAGGAGCAGGGAGTTAAGTAAGTAGTAAGTAGGGAGCAGGGAGTTTACTAAGAATCTACCTACTTTGGCTTTACTTTGTCCACCGTTTTCTACCTTCTTATTGTGTAACCTTAGGTCATTAATTTTATTTTTAGTAAGAATTAATTTTTAGTCATTAATTCTTCTTTTTCTAATATAAGCATTTTAAAGTTATCATGCTTGACCTGTTTCCTACAAATGTTAATATGTTGTGTTGTTAATGTCATTTGGTTAAAAATATTTTCTAATTTCCCTTATGCTTTTTCCTTTGACCCATGTGTTATTTAGAAGTATATTGTTTAATTTCCAAATATTTTATTTTTTTCTGGCTATCTCATTATTGTTGACTTTCATTGTATTTAATTTCATCATAGTGTGAGAACATATTATATATGATTTCATTTCATTGAATCTACTTAGACATGGTTTATGGCCCAGCATACAATCTATCTTAGTGAATGTACCATGTGTACTTTAAAAAATTGTGTTCTGTTGTTGGGTACAGCACTCCATAAATATTAGTTAGGTCAAGGTGGTTGGTAAAATTATTCAGATCATCTACATTTTTACTAATTTTTGTTTAATTACTTTATCTGTTGCTGAGAACAGGTTGTTAAAATCTCCAGCTGTTTTCTCTGTTTAATTCTGCAAATTTAACTTCATTTACTTTGAAATTCTGTTATTATAAACATCCACATACACATTTAGGAATGTTATGTCTTACCAGTGAAGTAATTCTTTATTCATAATGAAATGTCTTTCTTTACCTTTGGTAATACTCTTACTTGAAATCTGCTTTATCTGATTTAATATTAGATTGCCGCTAACACTTTCTTGTACTTACTGTTTGCATGGTATGTACCCTTTTCCATCCATTTACTTTGAGCCTATCTCTATCTTTATATTTCAAATATGTCAATCCAAAAAAGTATATAATAGTGTCTTACTCTTCTTATTCATTCTGACATTCTGCCTTTTAATTCAAGTACTTAGTCCATTAACATTTAACACAATTGTTCATATTTTATTATTTTTTATAAAGCCACCAGTCCATACCCATGATAACCCACTAAACTATTTTTTTCTTTTTATTTATTAATTTTTTTATTTTTGCATAGTACATTTTTTACTGGCAGTATGCCCATTACCAATTGTTCATATGTTAGATTTAGATTTTTTTTTTTTACCATTTGTTTTCTGTGTTTTCTCCTCTGTTTTCCCATGTTCCTCCTTTTCTGCCTTTTCTTGGATTATTTGAATATACTGTAAATTTCCATTTTATTTATTTAATTTTTAGCTATACCTCTTTGCATCTTTTTAGTGTTATTCTAGGGATTACAATATATATTCATAACTGTTCAGTCTACTTAAAAATAATATTGTATCACTTTTTATCAAATGTAGGAAACTTGCAACTATATAGCTTCAGGCAAGGAATGCTGTCAGAAGATATGAGGTATTGGATAGATTTGGAGGACAGAAAATTTATATTCAACAATATATATATTATATTTATATATATTGTTGGGAACTTTGAATGGAAGGGTAAGGTTTAGATGGTAAGCTCTTTGGAGTCCAGAACTGAGTTCCCCCAGGTTTCTGTGCCTTGGCTCATTGCTTTCACTTTCCCCATAGGTTCTCCCTGGGCCATTTCTTCCATTCTTGTGTTTTAACTTCCATTTATATGCAGTCTTGATCTTGGCCTCCAGCCTGAATCTCTCCCCTTCTAGCCAAATGCTCCTTGGATATCAACACAGAACATTCCATAGCCACTGAAATGGAAATCTTAAATCCCCTTAAGTCCATCAAAGCAGCTCCCTTTTTCAGTGCACGGTACTTCCCAGTTGCCAGGCCAGATTTCTCAGCATCGCCCTTAACTCCTCCCTCTTCCCTACCTAATCAGCCACCAGGTCCTGCCAATTTACCTCCTAACTACTTCTGGAATGTTTCTCCACCTCACCTGCCCTCTCACCACTGCACTAATTTAGATCTTTATCATCTCTCACCTGGATTACTTTTCATCGTCCCCTCACTGGCCTCCTTCTAGATCCTTCTCTACACATCAGCCAGAGAGACTTACCTAAAATGCCAATTCAATCACATCAACCTGTAGGGAAAGTGAAGGAAAATGGTCAGGGCTCCTCACATGTTCAGAATCCTGCCAAGCATTTGATGTGAATATGCATGTGCACCCAGGTGTTCCTTGGTTATTGTCTAATGTAATTGTGCATATGTACCCAGGTGTCCTGGGTTATGGACTTTAAGTATAAAAGACGAGCAGCTCTGATCCATGGTGCCCCCCGCCCCCAGGATGCCTCCAGGGGGGGCACAGGGAGGCTGCTACTGCTGCTGGAGGCTGTTGCTGCAAGCTGTTGCTGTCAGTGCCCCTGGGATGCCCCGAGAGGCCACCGCCACTGCTTCTTCTGCTACTACTGCTGCTGTAAGCTGCTGCTGCTATTGCTGAGGACTGAGCTCATGTCATCTGCCGGTGGTTCCCTGGATCTTTCCCAATTACCTAGCGTGGACCTGCGTGTGAGGGGTCTATGACCCAGCCTGGCATGTGAGGGGTCTGTGACCGTGTTGTTTGCCAATGGCTCTGGGATCTTTCCCAATTACCTAGCGTGGACCTGCATATGAGGGGTCTGGTGACCCAGCCTGACATGTAAGGCATCTGTGACCCAGCCTGTACATGGGTTTGAAGGGTCTGAGCCCAATCCATGACAACACAAATAGAAACTTAGTATAACTAAAATAATGAAATCTTTTGGCTTTAGTTATGAAATGCCCAGCCATACAATTGGCGTAGCCACTTAGCTATGGCCCTAACCCGACACACCCCCACTGCTTAAAACCCTCTAATGGCTCCCCAATCTGAAAAATGGATTAGAGACAGCCCTTTTGAGGTGCTATGGCTGAATTAGTGTGACCCTGCCATAGTCTCCTCAGGTGAACTCAGGCAAGTTTCTTTCTCTGAGCCTCATCTAAATAATGAAAGAATTGGAATATTTCTGTGTTTTGCAGAAGGTGTTGTCTGGACTACTGGTCTTGTGAGATGCTCCTTCCACATGGGTCTGGAGTAAAACATGTTTGGGGAATGCTGTGCTCCCTGTCCCCTACTGGAGAAGGACAGTGCCCCTTGGCATGTCATAGGCTCTGACCAGTTCAGCAATTAAGAAAGCTTGGTAACTTTCCTCCACTCAATTTCAGTCAAACTTTTGTCACCACAGAACCATTTTTGAGCTGAGCATCTATTAGAATCTTGGAGAACCAATGTCTGTGTAACATACTTTGGGAAATGCTGGAGTAGTCAATACCCAGGGCTGCATTGCTGTGATAGGTGGTGATTACGCTTAAGAGGATAACGTCTGACTGAGATTTCCATCTGCCACAGTAGGTGCTCAGACAATGGATGTTGAACAGGGGGTGTAATAAATGGATAAATTGGATTGAAAGCATGGCTATTTTGGATGCAGATAGTAGATTTCCAGCCTTGGGAGGAGAGCAGATTGAAAGAAAGAAGTACAAGGCTTGATGGGGAGAGCATGCTAACCACAGTAGTGATGGGTACATCTGTGCCCCATATGCCCGTTCTGCTGGACATGTCAGTTCAAGGCCATTCTCAGTTGACACTTCCTCTGGGAAAGTTTGCCCAGGGACTCTGGGGTGGCAGAAAGACAGCTGCCCACTCAGGTGACTTTTATTGCACATAAGGCATTGTTGGCACTTGTAAATGTGGAGTCTAAGTAGCTCTGCTATAAGTCAGCTCTTTCTGTCTTCGAACCACGTCCTGGACAGGGAAGGAGGCTTCGTGGCACTGGGCGTGGAGCCTGGTCTGCTGTATTCCTCAGCTGGGTCTTGCATTAGCACTGATTGCTGGCAGGGCTGTCGGCCCAAGGCTGTGTTTTTCTAATCAAGGAGGCCAATTTAGCACTTGGGAAGGACTAGTCAGCTGGGCCATGTTACTTTCCCCTCCTGATAGAAATAATGTCGGCAGAGACAGTGAAAGCTTCTCCAAATGGTTTTGCAGGCAGCCCCAAGTCGCTGAGGCGCTCTCTTCTTCAGCCACTTCAAGGCTACTCACTGGGTTTCACCAATAAGTCTTCCTGTCCTGGGTTCTGTCAGGGAAACCTGATCTTCATGCCTTCTGGTGCCTTCCAGCACCTTCTGTCTGAAGAAGCAGCGGGGGGCAGGAGGGGGTTGGGAGAGCAGAAAACCCTTTCCTGATCCCAAAGGCAGGAAGACCGAGGTTTTATATATTCGATCAGATTCCCTCTTAGGAAAGATTTCACTTTCTACCTTGTTTTAGTACAAATTACACAAGAAATATGATGCCACTACTAGTAGCTGACATTTATTAAACACTTTGCCACATGCCAGACACTCTGCTACAAGCTTTTCATGCACTGGCTCATTAACTCCTCATAATAACCCAGGGGGACATGGTACTAATATTATTCCAATTTTGTAGATAGTGAAACCAAGGCAAAATATAAAAGAATAAATTAACTTGCTCAAGGCCACACAGCAAGAAAGTGGCAAAGCTGAGATCCCAGCCCAGGTCAGCCTGGTCATGATACCACAATTGCATTCTTGTTAGTTGTGTATTCGTTTGTATCTACCAGAGGTTGTTGGCTCTTTGAGGGCAAGGGCTGTGTCTGATTTGTGGTAGGGCCTGCTGCATAGTGAGCTGGTAGTCAGCATAAGGCTGCCTGCATCAGAGCATTGTGATTCACTTGTCAAGGGTGTGAGGGTAAGTTCTCTGCAACATGGTCTTGGAGAAACAAGCACATTTGCTCCTTACTTCCCAAGCCTGGCATCCCCCAAAGATAATTACTGTGGACTCTC
The DNA here is from genome assembly GCF_000696425.1 of Galeopterus variegatus. NCBI lineage: Eukaryota > Metazoa > Chordata > Mammalia > Dermoptera > Cynocephalidae > Galeopterus > Galeopterus variegatus. The sequence goes on from NW_007735674.1 coordinate 58,045, forward strand.
AGCTGTTAGAGCTCAGAGGCTATTCCACATCGGCTGGGTCTGTTTCCCAAAACAGGTTTGCATTGTTTTGAAACCATGGTGCAGAGTGCCCAGAGAGCAAATAGTAGTTGATCCCCACACAACAGGCAGTAACTAAGACACCAAAAGTGAATGGAACAGGTTTGGGGGGCCCAAGGGGAAGGCTGGCTCGTGCTGAGGGTATGCACATTTCAGAAAGGGATCACACCTGCAGAAGGCAGCCCAGTCAACTGAACCAAGATCCTGTTGGCTGTTTCTGACCTTTAACCCAATAATTCCTCCTCCTGAGATTTTATTCCTTAGGAAGCAGTTCAACAAAATTGAGAAGATGCATGCATGAAAATGTTCATTACGAGACTGACTATAGTAATGTAACACTAGGAACAAATGAATTGCCCAATAATAAGGGGTGGTTAATTAAATTATTGCATATCCATTCCATGGCATATTATGAGACCATTTAATATGCTCATTCTGAAACCTGCAGCAGCCTGAGGAATACATACAACAAATTTTACAAAGGAAGAAGCACCATTGTATTGATGTTGTGATCTTGCCGCTTACAAGACCTCTTTCTGTACAGTAAATGCCCAAATAAAATGAACTGTGTTAGGGTGATGGGATTTGGGTAATTTCCTTTACAAAAATGTCTTGATCATTGCTATATTGTTTTTACATTTCTAAAAGAAACTGTATGTTGGGGGAATAAGCACCTAATTTCTCCCCAAGGTGAAATTTATTTTCAGTGGATTCCTACATCTACTTAAGAATAAAAGTGTATATATAAGGAACACACAGAGGAAGAAAACAGGTGCTGGTGCCATTTGATGCACGACCAGGACCATGTCATGTTATTAAAGAGAAGCCAGGATCCTTCCATGGTACAGGTGGCTATTCATGAAGCTTTGAAATGGATAAGACTACAGCATCTGGTCCATTGTTGCCATTCCTAGATTGCCAGCAAGCCCTCGTCTTAAGTTTTTGATTTGCAAATGGTTCCTGCCTTTCAGTGAACAGGAATATATCCACAACCTTTCTCTCAAATGAACAAAAGTAAATGGGCATTCTTTCCCAAACAGGAGAAGGAAGCTTATCCCAATTCCAAGAGTGAATGTCCATGGGTCTTGTTAGGGCACTGTAGGCCGAGAGCTAGCCAATCCCTGTTACCACGCAGGGTCCCCTTTTCCCAGATGTAGCAGGGTATGTCACAGAGCAGTTTGTGGAGGCAGCAGTGGTGACCCTCACCTCAAGCATCGATCTTTGGTGCTGATAATCTGCTTGGCCTGGCAAATAGCCTTCCTGAACCCACACCTCCTAAGCCTAATACATGGGTAATTATACCTTAGGACTGTGTGCATTCAAAGCATTTGGCCTTGAGGGCCAGCCCGTGGCTCACTTGGGAGAGTGTGGTGCTGATAACACCAAGGCCACGGGTTCGGATCCCTATATAGGGATGGCCGGTTGGCTCACTTGGGAGAGTGTGGTGCTGATAACACCAAGGCCACGGGTTCGGATCCCTATATAGGGATGGCCGGTTGGCTCACTTGGGAGAGTGTGGTGCTGATAACACCAAGGCCACGGGTTCGGATCCCTATATAGGGATGGCCGGTTGGCTCACTTGGGAGAGTGTGGTGCTGATAACACCAAGGCCACGGGTTCGGATCCCTATATAGGGATGGCCGGTTGGCTCACTTGGGAGAGCGTGGTGCTGACAACACCAAGTCAAGGGTTAACATCCCCTTACCGCTCATCTTTAAAAAAAAAAAGCATTTGGCCTTCAAATATCCCCACCTTCCCATTCCTGCTACCCCCCTCATAATTGGCACCTTTTTGGATATTCTGCTTGGAATAGCAGTCATGCAGCCCTTTACATTGCCATGTTAATTCACACTCAGGGGCAACAAAACCCAGGGATGGCCAGATGTAGGGGGATCAACTGGCTGCCCTAAGTTGAGGCCTTGGATGTTTCCATTTCAAGACTTCATTGTGCCGGCCCTTCTTAAAGGCTGGCCTGGATGCAGAAGGATATATCTACATATCTATCTTCATTCTGTCTCTCATTGCCACTCATAGCCAGGGCTGGTAAAAGGGAAACTAATGCTGAGGTGAAAGGGCCTGTTCAAGGTTGTATAGCTAGAAATGATATTGCTGATGCCTAAACCCGGATCTCTTGTCTTCAAGCCCAGTGATTTTTAGTAGTTGAGCCCTGGGAAATATGCTCTGATTTAAGCATGCCCTAATGGCATACCCTAATACCACCAGTGTATCCACAAGCTTCAGTCATATATACTATATGCCCATCCCTGTACTGGGCAGGAATGGGGCAGCAGTTAAGAGGAGGTACTGTCTAGCCTGACCTGTGCTCGCCCCCACCAAGTTCAAGGATTACCCAGGAAATACTTCACAGACCCAGTCCACCCAGCCTGCTGCTTGCTCTCTGCGGCTCTCAACTCTCTTGGCCTCATTTTCCTGTACCAGCCTCAGCTTGCCTTTCAGTTGCCATTTTTGCTTTTTTTTTTTTTTTTAATATTTTTAGTTGCGAAATATAACATACAAACAGAAAGGTGCATAGCCAAAACTTTACAGATTAACTAATTGCTATAAAGCCAGCACTCATGTAACTACCAGTAATACTAAGAGAGAAAACATTGCTAGCATCCCAGACACCACCCACATGTTCCTTCCCAGTCACTACATCCCCACTCCCCACTCCAGGAAACCACTAGCCTGACTTTTCCAGTAATCACTTCCTTGCTTATATCTTCATATCTTTACCACTTAAGTATGGATCCCTAAACACTATGCTTTAGCTTTGCCTATTTTTTTTTTGACTTAATATAATGAATTCATGCAGTATGTATTCTTTTGTGCATAGCTTCCTTTCATTGTTTGTGGGATTGATCCATGTTGTTGATATAGAACATTTCCATTACCTCAAAGAGCTCTCTCCTGCCCTGTTGTAGTCAACCTCCTTCCACCCTGGCCCCAGGCAAGCACCGATGTGCTTTCTGTCAGAAGAGATAAGTCTTGCCTTTTGTAGAATTTCATGTAAATGGAATAATACAGTATGTACTTTTGGCTACTTTTGCTCATCACAATTTTTTTGAGCCGTTCGTGGTGTCGCATGTATCAGTAGTTCATTCCTTTCCAATACTGTGTACTATTCCATATTGGGAATACTAGAACTTGTTTATACATTCATTTATTGATGGGCATTTTGGTGGTTTCAAGTTTTTGAGTATTGTAAGTGAAGCTGCTACAAACATTCATATACAAATCTCTCTGTGAACACATATTTTTTCCCCTTAGCTAATGTTTACTAATGGAATTTTCAGCTGTATGGTTAATACATATTAAGCTTTATAATAAATTGCCAAAGGTTTCCCAAAATAATAATGCCATTTTGCATTTTCACAATGCAAGGTTTAAGAGATCCATTTGCTCCACATTTTTGTCAACACTTGTTATTGTCCAACATTTTAGTTTTTACTATTCTAGCAGGTGTGAAGTGGCATCTTTTGGGGTTTTAATTTGTATTTACATGATAAGAAATGATGGTGAGTATAATTTCATGTGCTTTTTGGCTAACTATATGAGTTGTTTAGTGAAGTGTCTGTTTTAATCATTTTCCAATTTATAAATTGGGTTGCTTGTCTTGTATTGAACTGTAAGTTTAATTTATATATTTTGCATATAAGTCCTTTTTTAGATATATACTTTGCAAATTTACCATTTCATTTTCTTAGTGGTTCTCTCAAAGAGCAAAATTTGATGAAATCCAATGTATCATTTTTTTCTTGTGTGGTTCATACTTTTTTTGTCATATCAAGAAAATATTTGCCTATCCCAAATCTGCAAACATTTTTTTTCTATTTTATTCTTTGGAAATTTTTATAGTTTTAGCTTTTATGTTTAAATTTATGATCCATTTCAAGTTAATATTTGTGTATGGTGTGTGATAAGTATTGAGGTTCATTTTTACCATACAAATATTCAATTGCAATTGTGCCTTTTTAAAAAAACTCAGTGCTATAATCCATTGAATCACCTTGGCATCCTTATTGAAAATCAATTGGGCATACATGCGTGAACCTATTTCTGGACTTTCTTTTTTCTTTTCATTGATGTATTTGTCAACCTTTACACTAATACCACATTTCCTCAATTGTTCAATCTTTATGATGAATTTTTAAGTCAGACAGTATAACTCCTATGACTTTCATTTTTTCTTAAAAACTTTTATCAGTAAATTGATGTTTTTATATAGTCGTGTGAATTTTAACACAAGGATAGACTGATATAAGTACTACAAAAATCAGTATACAAAACAATTAAATCTAGGGATAGCCTAGCAAGACCGAAAATTTTTAGATAATAACTGTTCTGTTCTAGCCCAACACTACAGAAAAACAAACAACTGTGACCCCACCCACACTTATACCAGCAAAGGCTGAGGGGGGAATGTAGACTTCCACCATTTCTAGGTTGTAATGAGGCTTTAATGACACCACCAGGGTTGTGTCAGAGAAGGCTGAGAGTATGGAGCCAGGACTTTCATTTCCTCCAGCCAGTAGCAAGGCATTTCCTCCTTCTGTGGTGTCAGTGAAGACTACTTGGGGAGTCTGCAATTCTATCCCCACAAGACAGTAACGAGGGACTCCATAGGCTCCTTGCTAAAGTACTGTCAGAATCTCCAGTGAACAGTCAGGATATTCACCACCACACAGTGGTAACAAGGGGACCCCTGCCCCCTGTAATGTCTGTGGAGGTGACATGGGAAGCAATAACAAGGCACTACTACCCCTTCCAGCCAGAGAGATATCAGTGGAAGCCTAATAGGTAGCTAGAACTCCCACACCTACCCAACAATAACAAGGAGCCCCCTACCTCAGATGTCAACAGAGACTGAGTAGGGAACCTGGACTTTTGCCCCCAACTGGCAGTGAAGAGGTTGCACTTCATACCTTCTTCCTCTCCTGCATTGGTTTTAGAATAAAATGGAAGGTATAAATAAGGCCCAGAGTCTTATAATACCCCAAATATCCAGGTTTTCATACAGAATCACTCATCATTCCAAGAACTGAGAAGATCTCAAACTGAATGAAAAAGACAAACAAGTCATGCCAGTACCAACATGACAGGGATATTAGCATAATCTGACAAAAATTTGAAGCACCCATTGGAAAAATACTTAAATGAGCAATTTATAAACATGTTTGATACAAATGAAAAAAAAACTGTAACACTTTAGCAAAGAAATAGAAAGTCTCAGCAAAGAGGTGGAAGATATCAGTAATAACCAAATGGATATTTTAGAACTGAAAAATACAACAACCCGAATAAAGAGCTCCATAGATGGATCAAGCAGGAGAATATAGGGACAGAGGAAAGAATTAGTAAGCTTGGAGACAGAAGATATTTCCCCAATCTGAGCAATATAGAGAAAATAGACTGAAAAAAAAATGAGCAGGGGCTTATAGGCCTGTGGGACAATAACAAAAAATCTCATGTTTATGTCACTGGAGTGCTGGGAGGAGAAGAGAAAGAGGGTAGGGTGAAAAAGTACTCGAAGAAATAATGGCTGAAAAGTCCAAATCTGGCAAAAGGCATAAACCTGCCAAGAAATTGAACAAACACCAAATCATATAAACCCAGAGAAATCCATGCCAAGATATAATTAACCTTCTGAAAACTGTAGACAAAGAAAACATCTTCAGAGAAGTGAGAGAAATGACCCATTAATTACAGGGAAAAACAATCAGAAGGACAGCAGATTTCTCACTAAAAAAAAAAAATCCCAAAACACCAAAAAACATGGAAGTCAGAAGGAAGTTGCATGACATTTTTCAAGGGCTGAAAGTAAAGAACTGCCAACCTAGAATACTATATCCAGCAAAATTCTCCTTTAGGAATGGAGTAGAAATCAAGACATTCTCAGATGAAGAAAAACTAAGATTTTTTTTGTCACTAGAAGACCTATCCTAAAAGAGTGGCTAAAGGAAGTTCTGTAAACAGAACGGAAATGATAACAGAAGGTATCATGGACATCAGCAAAGAAGAAAAAACAGTGGAAAGAGCCCTCTCAAGTTTTCTAAATTATGTTTGATGGTTGAAGTGGTAATTATAACACTGTCTAATCTAATGTGTTTCTAAGTATATGTGGAAGAAATATTTAAGACAATTACATTGTATGGGGAGGTTAGGAGGTGTAAAGGGAAGTAAGGTTTCTACATTTTACTCAAACTTGATATATACAAAAAGACACAATGTGTGAATCAAAATGGATGTCCAACATCATTAGCCATAAGAAAAATGCAAATGCAAACCAAACCAAAATGAGATATTGCTACAAACCTGTCAGAATGGCTAAAATTAAAAAAAAGAAGCCTGGCCAGTTAGCTCAATTTGTTAGAGTGTGGTGTTATAACACTAAAGTCAAGGGTTCAAATCCCCTTACCAGCCAGCCACCAAAAAAAAAAGAAAAAGAAAAAGAAAAAAATAGCATCACCACCACGGCTGGGGAGGACACAGAGAAACTGAATCACTCATATGTTGTTGGTGGGAACATAAAATGGCTCAGCCATTTTAGAAAATAATTTGGACGTTTCTTGAGAAACTAAACATTCAACTACGATATAACTTATGTCCACACAAAACATAGATGTTATAGCAGTTTTGTAATAGCCTAAAGTTAGAAATGATCCAGGTGTCTTTCAACAGGTGAATGGTTAAAGAAACTGTGATACATCCCTACCATAAACTACTACTCAGCAATAAAAGGAAAATTATTCATGCACATAATAACCTGAATTAATTTCCAGAGAGTTAACCTAAGTGAAAACTGCCAATCCCATTTATGATTGGCTTTTTTACATGTATGATTCCATTTATATAACATTCTTTAAATGACAAAATTATAGAAATAGAGAACAGATTGGTGGATACCAGGGTTAAGGAGGGGGTAAGGTGAGGAGGGAAGTGGGTTTGCTATGAAAGGGCAACATGAGGTATCCTTGTGGTTATGAAAATGTTCTGTATCTTGACTGTATCAATGTCAATATCCTGGGTAATATTGTACCATAGTTTTTTTTTTTCGTTAAATTTTTATTTTGTCAATATACAATGTATATGATTATTATGGCCCATCACCGACACTTCCCTCCCTCCTCCCTCTCGCCCCTCCCCCCCAAGAATGTCCTTTCTGTTTGTTTGTTGTAACAACTTCAAAAAAGTATAGTTGTTAAAAAAGGTATAGTTGTTATATCTTCTTCCCCCCCCCCCAGTTTTTTTTTTGTGTGTGTATGTCGGTAGTTTTATAAGATGTTTCTGTTGGGGGAAACTGTGAAAGACTACACTGGATCTCTCTGTGTTATTTCTTATAACTGCATATGAATTTGCAATTAACTTTAAAAAGTTTAATTTAAAAAAATTGGATTCTTTGTTGTATGAGTTCTTATATATTCTACATACTAGTTCTTTATTGGATATGTAATTTGAAAATATTTTTCTCCCAATCTGTAGCTTCCTTTTCATCCTACTAAAAGTGCCTTTTGCAGAGCAAATTTTTAAATATTTGAAGTCTAATTCACCTTTTTTTTTATGATCATGCTTTTGATGTCATGTTTAAAAACTCTTCACTTAACTACAGGTCATTAAGATCGAGCCAGGGTGGTGGGGGGCAGTAGGCCTCGGCCACGCCTCCTGACACCTGCAACCAGCCCAGTGGCGACCATTGAGCCACCTCAGGAAGCTCCTCGGGATCTCCCAAGCTCGGGCAGTGAGGGGCCAAGAGTCTCGGCCATGACCCCCTGACACGCACAACCAGCCCAGTGGCAACCACCGAGCTGCCACAGGAAGCGCCCCAAGCCAGGGTGGTGGAGGGCCGAGGGCCTTGGCCATGTCCCCCTGACACCCACAGCCAGCCCAACAGTGACCAGCAAGCCTCATCAAGAAGGGCCTCAGGTCCCTGAGCTGGGGTGGTGGGGGGTGAGGCTTATTGCCCAGCCTGGCAATAACCAAGCCACCAGTGGAAGCCCACCGGTCTCCCCTGTGGTAATGTGGGGGCTGCCACAGGCCTCAATCCCACCCCTCCCCCTTCCTCCTTCTTCCATCCCATTTCCTTCCCCTTCACCTCTCCCCCTCCCTCCCAACTGCCCAACTGCTCTGCAACAACATCCTAGAATGCAAAAATATAATATTAATAAAATTACATTTTCTTTAAAAAAAAAAAGATCTTCATTTTCTTTTAATGGTTTTATAGTTTAACATTTATATCTATATACATCTTCAGATAATCTCAGTATGAGGTTTGAAGGTTAGGTTGAGGGCTTTTCTTTTTTTTCTATTTATTTTTGCCTAAGGATATTCAATTGCTCCAGCACCATTTTTTGACAAGACTATTCTTTCCCCATTGAATTGCCTTTGAAATTTTGTCAAAAGTCAATTGACCATATTTGTATGGATCTATTACATAATTCTCCATTCTGTTCAATTGATCTACATGTCTATCCTTTCAATAATACCATAGTCTTTACTGTAACTTTGTGGTAAATCTTGATTTAGGTTTACTTTGCTCTTTTTCTAGGTTTTAAGGTGGAAGCATAGACTACTGATTTGAGACCTTTTTTCTAATGTAAGCATTTAATGCTGTAACTTTCTCTCTAAGCACTGCTTTAGGTGCATTCTGCAAATTTGAATTATATTGATTTTTGACTATTAAACTAACTTTGCATTCCTGGAGTATTGTCCCTTTTATATATTATGGCATTCACTTTGCTCATGTATTGTTAAGGATTTTTTCATGTCTGTCTATGAGGGATACTAGTCTATAATTTTTTCTGTTAGGATGGCTACTTTTAGTTTGATATCAGGATGTTACTGCCTTCATAAAATAAGGTGGAAAGATGTAGGGAAATATCTCTGCCCTGGTGTCCTGACAATCTTTGACATCTGCACATAGGCCATGTAGGCAGGGCTTCACTGTTGTCTGACCTAAGTCTTGCCGGGGTGATCTGCGATTCTTCCTGGAACAGGGGGATACAGTAAACCAAATGAGGAGCTTCCATAAGGCAGTTTCTTGCTAGCCTCCCTCTCTGTGGAAAATTCCTAAAAGGCTATTTTTCATTCATTTTTCTGGTATCACCTGAGCACAAGACTTTCCACTTCACCCCTACTTATTGTATATCTACAGGCTTCTGTGTAGGTCTATACGTTTGGAATTCATTCCTCAATAGCAGAGGAATTCATTGCCCATGCTGCCTGTCATTTGGCCATTGTTTCACTGTTGTCCTGTGGGGCTGGGGACGTGGGGAGTTGACCATGCTTATGTTGCTTTTGCTGTCTGTGTAAGTAATAAAGTCTTTTAATCTATTTGGAATTGTTGTGTTCTTACCAGACAAATCTATGGAACTGTGGCAAGCCAACCCGGCAGTCATTAGAGTGCTGCTGCTTAGAGACTGCTTGACAGCTTGACAAGTAGTAAGTAAGTGGCCCCTTTTCTTTTTTCCTGAAAGAATTTTTCTAGGATTGATGTTATTTCTTTCTTAAAATTTAATGGAATTCACCAATGAAGTCATCTGGCCCTGGAATTTCCTTTGTGGGAAGTCTATTACAAAGTCAACTTCCTTAGTAGATGTAGGGCAGTGGAGATTATCTACTTTTTTAAATCAGATTTGGTAACTTTTATTTTTTAAAGAATTTGTACCTTTTATCTAAGCTATCATATGTATTAACCATAAAACTGTTCCCAATATTCCCTTATTGTCCTTTTAATGTATATAGGATCTGTAGTGGTGTCCCCTCTTCAATTCCTAATGTCATAAATTTGTGGTCTTTGTTTCTTGATCAGTCTACCTAGAGAATTACCAATTTTATGAATATTTTTAATGCACGCTTTTGTTTTTTATTCATTTTTTGTTTGTCTATATCTAGTTTTTATTTCTTCTCTCTATTATTTTTTTCTACAACTTACTTTGGGTTTAATTTGTTCTTCTGGTTTCTTAAAGTTGAAGTTCAGGTCATTAATTTTGACCTTCCTTATTTTCTAATATAAGTAGTTAAAGCCATAAATTTCTTTCTAAGCACTGCTTGTCACATCCCTCAAATTTTGATATGTTGTATTTTTATTATCATTCAGTGCAAAAATATTTTTAATTTCCTTTGTGATTTCTTCTTTGACTTCAGGTTATTTAGAAACATATTGTTTAATTTCCAAATACTTGGGCTATTTTTTGATATTTTATTGTTATTGATTTCTAATTCATTTTCATCATAGACAAAGAATGTATTGTGTAAGATTTCTATCTTTTAAAATCTATACATGTTTGCTTTGTGTCTCTGCATATAGTCTATTTCTGTGAACATTCCATGTACACTTAAAAAAATGTTTATTCTGCCATTGTTGGTCATAATATCCTAAAAATGTCAATTAGGTTAAAGTGCTTAATAATATTTAGATTCTATGCATTCTTACTAATTTTTTTTCCACTTTCTCTATTAGTTACTGAGAAAAGGGAGTTAAATTTTCCAACTATGATTGGGAATTTGTCCCTTTCTCTGTTATTTCTGTCATGTTTTGCTTCATGAATTTTGAAAATCCATAAATTAGCACATGTAGTTTTTTATTTTTTTGACTTTTTTCATGACTGGCAAGGGGATTGCAACCCTTGGTGTGGCGTCACCCACACCGCGCTCAGCCAGTGAGCGCACTGGCCATCCCTATATAGGATCCGAACCCGCGGTGGGAGCACCGCTGCGCTCCCAAGCGCTGCACTCTCCCGAGTGCACCACGGGGCCGGCCCAGCACATGTAGTTTTTAATTGCTGTATATTCTTGGTTTAGTAATCCTTTTGTCCTTTATGAAATATTTTTACTTATCATTTACCATACTGTTTTTCTGAAGTCTACTTTTTTTGATATAAGCCAGTTTTCTTATGATTACTGTTTGCATGGCATTTCTTTTTCCTTTTATTTTCAATTTGTGTCTTTATGTTTAAATGTATATAATAGATACCATATTGTTGCATCTTCCTTTTTTATCTGATATGACAATGTCTGTCTTTTAATTGAAGCGTTTAGTTCCTTTACACTTAATGTAATCTTCGATATTGTTATATTTAGGTCTCCCATCTTAATATTTGTTTTCCATCTTTTTATCTGTTGTTTGCTCTCTCTCTTCTTTCCTCTTAACTTGGTACTTTTTAATTAATATATATTTTTTAGTATTACATTTCTTAACTATACTTCTTATCATTTTTAGTGCATTTTTAGAGCTAACTATGCGTCTTTAGCTTAGCAAAGTATCTTTATTTAGAGTCACACCTGACACTTTGCACTTCCTACTTCACACTTCCCAATTCTCACTTTATGGATGACACTTCTCACTTAACTATTACACAAATGTAGTAATCTTACACAACTATAAGTCCATTTACCAGCCACACTGTGTGCTGTGTGTTGTTGTTGTCATATCCTTTACTTCTATGTATATTACATATCCTATCTTATAAACTCTATATTTTTATTATTTAACCAGTCAGTTCTCTTTTAAGGAAATTATGAGAAGTAACTATTTTTTTAAAAAGGTCCTTTGTGTTACCTATTTATTTGCCATTTACAACACTCTTTTATTTTCCTCTAATTCCGATTTCCATGTGGTACCATTTTCCATTTAGTAATGCACATCTACTGGCAATGGATTCTCTCAGCGCTTGTTTTTCTGAAAATATCTTTATTTCTTTTTTTTTATTTTTTTTTTCCTTTTTGTCTTTTTTACTGACCAGTAACGGGATCGCAACCCTCGGTGTCGCGCCCGTACTGGGGACCGGCAACGGGATCGCAACCCTCGGTGTTGCGCCCGCACCGCGCTCAGCCAGTGAGCAGGAACCGGTCTCCACATGGTATCTGAACCCTCAGCAGGAGTGCCGCCGCACTCCCAAGCGGCGCACTCTCCAGTGCGCCACCGGACCGGCCCTAAGCAAGAATCTTT
>NW_007735674.1:71048-74673 GCF_000696425.1 Galeopterus variegatus
ACCTCGGCGGGAGCACCGCCACGCTCCCAAGCAGCGCACTCTCCAGTGTGCCACCGGGCCGGCCCCAAAATATCTTTATTTCACCCTTATTTTTGCAGGCTATTTTGCTGGATATAAAATTCTGGATTTACAGGGTGTTTGTTTGTTTGGACAGCACTTTAAAAATATCATTCCACCATCTACTTGCTTGCATTGCTTCTGATGAGAAGCCAGCCACCATTTGTATCATTATTGCTATGAAATATGTATTTTTAGTTCTGGATTCTTTCAAGATTTTCTGTTATTCTTTAGTTTTCAACAATTGGATTATGATGTGGCTAGGAATGGATTTCTTTGTATTTATTCTGCTTGAGGTTCACTGAGCTCTTTGTTTCTGTAAGTCAAAGTTTTCATTAAACTTGGAAAAATTTGGGCCATTATTTCTTATATTATTTTTCTGCCTCATCCTCACTCTTTTCTCCTTCTGAGAGTATATTTGCATAATATTATACTTTTTAATGATCCGCAGGTCTCAGAGGCTATGTTCATTTTTTTCAATTTTTTTCACATTGGATAAATTATATTAATCTATCTTCAAGTTACTGAGTGTGTCTTCTGCCTTTTTCAAACTGCATTAAGCCCAACCAGTGAATTATTCATTTCGGTTATTGTCCTTTTCAGTTCTAGAGTTTAATTTGGTCCTTATAGGTAATTTTTATTTATCCTCTTAGATTCTCAGTAACAAATTTGCCTTTTACTCTTAGAATGAACTTTCCATAGTTGCTTTAAAGTCTTTGTCTGCTAAGATCAATATCTGGACAATCTCAGAGTTGGTTTCAATTGACTGCTTTTGTCACAATTTCATGGTTCCTTGCGTTTTTAGTAGTTTTTTATTGTATACTTGACATGACATATCTTGCCTTGCCTATTTTAGCCCAGACTCAGCCAAAGACTTTTAGGAGACCACACATGGACTCTTATGCATTGAATTGTGCTCTCTCAAAATTTGTATGTTGAATTCAAAACCCCCAGTACTCCCAAAATGTTTCATTATTTGAAGATTGGCTCTTTATAGAAGTAACCACATTAAAGTGAGGTCATTAGGACAGGTCCTAATCCAATATGACTGGTGTCCATATAAGGAGAGAAATTTTGGACACAACTGTATACAGCGAGGAAAGGCAATGTGAAAAGATACAAGGAGAAGATGGTCATCTACAAGCCAAGGAGAGATGCGCAGAACAAACCCTTTCTTCATAGCTCTGAAAAGGAACTAACTCTGCCATCACCCTAATTTGAGATTTTTAGTCTCCAGAGCTGTGAGAGAATAAATTTCTGTTGTCAAAGCTACTCAATTCGTGGTATTTTTTTATGGTAGCCCTAGCAAACTAAGACATGGACTTTTGGTGCTTCCTCCTACTTGTAGTTCTCCCCTCTCCAGGACCCTAATCCAAAGATCACAACCATTTAAGCTTCCCCTCTGATCTCTGTCTCTTCACCTCAGTTGGACCACCATGCTTTGCTTAGAGTTCAGCTCCCTTCACTGCAGTTGAGAAAATTTTTCCATGCAGTGAAGTGGAGCAATTGTGGAGCTCATCCCTTGCTTTCAGGGATTGCGGTTTTGTTTTGTCTGTTGCCTAAAGCCCAACATCTAATTTTTAATGCCTGAAAGCAATTACCTTGTATATTTGTCCAGTTTTATGGTTGTTTACTGTGGGAGAACTACTCTGATACCAGCTATTCTGTCAGTTATGGAAGTGGAAATTTACCATATTTTTAATCTATAACCCGACAAACTTCTTTCACTACTGTTGCATCATTTCAAAGTAAATTCCAAACATCATATGATTTAATTCTAGCTGATTTGGATATTTTACCTTTGTCTTTTATTTCAGCAGTTATACTGTGATGTGCCTCAATGTGGTTTTCTCTGAATCCACCCTTGTTGAGGTTTGTAGTTCTCTTGAATCTGTAGTTTGATACCTTTTATCAGTTTGGAAAGCCCTTAACCACTAGCTCTTCAAATATTTTTCTGCTCTCCTTTTCTCTCTCTTTTTCTCTTTGCTTTTCAGATGATGATTACACATAGGTTAGACCTTCCCATTCTATATTCTATGTCTCTTACTCTCTTCTATGTGTTCTATTTAGTTGTTTCTCTTATTACTGCAATGGGAACTCTTTGAGTAAAGAAATAAGGTCAAATGTATCTGTACATCCTCACCATTTAGCACAGTGTCTGGCTCACAGACAGATACTCAGGAAATACTTTTAGAATACATAGAATACATAGGCTGTGCTTCTTAGAAGAGAGGAGATTTATGTTGGACCTCAAAGGATGGCTGGGTTATGAAAAGAATAGGAAAGAATATATCCTAGAATATTCTAGAATCTCAACAGTTATTTATAGATCCTGTCAGGGTTCTTAGTTATTAGCAACAGAAACTAGCTGTGGATGATTTAAGCTGAAAAAACATTTATAAGAAGGATATTGGGTAGCTCACAAAATTGCTGGGAGGCTTAGAGAATCAGGATTGATGACCAGATGCACAGGCAAAATCATGGTACAGAATTAGTGTGATGAGAATGCCTTTGTTGTACCACCAAGTAGTAGAACATGTAGCTTGTCCACCATCATCACTACTGCTGGCCTCTAGCACCAAGAGATGGAATGCTGTGGCAGATTCTCTGCTTGCCCTGCTTCTCTTTATCATTATCACCGACCCAAAATCTAATTGCCCGAACCTCAGTTGTATACTGTGCTTTAGCTTCAAAAGGAAGCTAAGGGACTTCTGGTCAAGATAGCGGAATAGATGGTCCCCAGCATCACTCTCTCCTACAAATCAACTGATTTACAACTATAAAAACATAACATCAAGTACATACAGAATAGGGAGACGTCCAACGGGGGAGGCAGAAGCTCTGCAGAGACCACACGACCTGCGGGGCCACCGCCATGTGATCAAGCAGATAGGATTCACCGCCACCACCCAGCTCCACTCCCAGCCTGTCCCAGTGCACACGGAGTGGGGAGACATCCAGCAGGGGAGGTGGGAGCTCCGTGGGGACCACACCGCTGCTGTGTGATCCAGCAGCCTGGCCCAGTGTGCACAGAGTGAGGAGACGTCTAGCAGGTAGGCTTCACCACTGCCACCCAGCTCCATTTTCAGCCTGGCCCAGGGTGCACAGAGCAGGGAGACATCCAGCAGGGGAGGCAGGAGCTCCACAGAGACCACACGCCCTATGGGGCCACCACCATGTGATCCAGTAGGTAGGCTTCAATGCCACCACCTGGCTCCATTCCCAGCCTGACCCAGGGCACACGGAGCAGGGAGACGTCCAGCAGGGGAAGGGAAAGCTCTGCAGAGACCACATGCTCTGTGGTGCCTCCACACATCTCAGCAGCCCGGCCCGGTGTGTGTGGAATGGGGAGATGTCCAGCAGGGGAGGTGGAAGCTTGGCAGAGACAACACACCTGCGGTACCACCCTGTGACCAAGCAGCCCAGCCAAGTCCATGCTGATCAGAGAGGTGGCTCCCAGGAGAGGCCCAAGACCCAAGGCAACCACACACACAAGGCACTAGTGGCCAACTGAGCAGACACTGAGGTAGTCATACCAAATTGGCAACCCCAGCAATATCGTAGTCAG
>NW_007735675.1:0-10337 GCF_000696425.1 Galeopterus variegatus
CTTTCTCCAACTCTCCATTTTCGGACCTTGAGATGTCATTGGTCCGAATCTGAGCCTTTGGCAGAAAAGCAAAACAGGTGGTGAGAGAGGGACAGGAAGGTTCTCCAGGGGACATGAGGGACGCCATGGAGTCCACTCACCTGCAGTTGTTCCCGCAGGGAGTCCAGCTGCTGACACGGACTCTCCTGCTGTAGGAAGAGGAAAGAAACATCTCTTACCAGGAGGCAGAGATGCCACAGCCAGGGACGGGCCCCAGGAAGGCCACCAATGGCCCAGGACAGGCCCACCAGGGAGACCAGATCCTCGGGGACCCTGTGGGGCTGAGGGTGGGGTGCAGGGGGGGCTTCTCCAGGTTAGGAGTGGGCAGGACAAGCCTGCGGCGTCTCCATCTCAGTCTGTCCCCAAACCGATCAGACATGGAAGGAGCGAACAAAGAAACCATGTCCCTCTTTCCGCTTCTTCCAGTTCCCNTAGCTTTGTAAAATTTTTCTTATGTCCTACTCTTTATTAAGAAGTTATTTCTAAGCTGAACGGAGTTCAAATTTCTGGGGATATGGATAATAGGGTACTGATCTCGACTCTCCATCTTTGTAAAAAAATAAGAACAGATTGTCTATTATTTGTTTGTGAATTTTATAAGCATAGCCAGAGGCTTGTTTTTACCAATTAGTAGCTGCCATGGATCTACACATACAGATTATAGAAAAATAATTAAATGAACACAGTGAAAACTGTCGTGCTGAGAGACTGGATGCATACTACACTAGGCTAGTATGCTGCTTTATTTTCCAATCATTGCAGTTCAAATCAGGAAATATATTTTGAGCACAAACATCAGGGACTGGAAAAACAGGTCCGAAGAATACTACTTCAATAGATGACAGTTAAAAAATGTAAGAAGCCATCATGCAACATTAATGTTTTCAAAACATAAAACTGTGACACTACAATGTTCTAGGTGCTATTCTAGGTACAAGTCAAGTCCTCAGTCTCAAAGGGTGCTACATTCTAAGAAGAGAGCAAAGTAGCATCCCTTTAACAAATAAAAGTTGTATCATCACAACTGACATGTGCTCTGAAGGAAACAAAGCAGAGCAAGAAAATAGAAAGTAATGACTATGTAGTTAAGAATGACATCATACATAACATGCTCAATGAGTCACATGATCTACAAATCATAAGTTCAGTTGCACCTTCTGCTTCTCCTTCCCACTGGAACTACTACATAAGCAACATTAGTGTGTGATTCGCCACATTTGTAAGTTTTACACAAATTATTTCATTGTTTATTCACATGTTAAGAAACAATTTGTAAATCTACAAATAATTTAAAGAGGGCTAGCTTTGTAAAATTTTTCTTATGTCCTACTCTTTATTAAGAAGTTATTTCTAAGCTGAACAGAGTTCAAATTTCTGGGGATATGGATAATAGGGTACTGATCTCGACTCTCCATCTTTGTAAAAAAATAAGAACAGATTGTCTATTATTTGTTTGTGAATTTTATAAGCATAGCCAGAGGCTTGTTTTTACCAATTAGTAGCTGCCATGGATCTACACATACAGATTATAGAAAAATAATTAAATGAACACAGTGAAAACTGTCGTGCTGAGAGACTGGATGCATACTACACTAGGCTAGTATGCTGCTTTATTTTCCAATTATTGCAGTTCAAATCAGGAAATATATTTTGAGCACAAACATCAGGGACTGGAAAAACAGGTCCGAAGAATACTACTTCGATAGATGACAGTTAGAAAATGTAAGAAGCCATCATGCAACATTAATGTTTTCAAAACATAAAACTGTGACACTACAATGTTCCAGGTGCTATTCTAGGTACAAGTGAAGTCCTCAGTCTCAAAGGGTGCTTCATTCTAAGAAGAGAGCAAAGTAGCATCCCTTTAACAAATAAAAGTTGTATCATCACAACTGATATGTGCTCTGAAGGAAACAAAGCAGAGCAAGGAAATAGAAAGTAATGACTATGTAGTTAGGAATGACATCATACATAACATGTTCAATGAGTCACATGATCTACAAATCATAAGTTCAGTTGCACCTTCTGCTTCTCCTTCCCATCCATATTTTCACTCACCTCCAACCACAGGGCTCCTTGCAATTCCAGGCATCCTCCCCAGTTAGGGTCTTGCACTGACTGTCCCCTTTGCCTGGAACTCTCTTCACCTGTATTTGAGACAGTCCCACGTCCTTCACATCTTCACTTATATGTCAGCTTTTCAATGAGATTCATTATGACTAGTCTTTAAATTTCAGTTACTTTTATTTTCCTTACCCTGATCTATTTTGTCATTTTTTAAAATATTATTCATCACTGTCTAAATTCCTATCTACCTTATTTATTATGTTTATTGTTTATTTTTATTGTCTGTCCATCCTTTTAGAATATAAGCTACATGAGGACAGAGGTCTTTATATATTTTATTCATGGATATATTCTAAATATCTGGAATTGTGTCTGACCCATAGTAGGCCTTCAACTAACTATGGGATATAAAAATAGCCACTTAATGAATATCTCCCGCCCCTCGCTCAGCCAGTGAGTGGCCGGTCTGTATGTGGGATCCGAACCCTCGGCAGGAGCGCCACTGTGCTTCCCAAGCGGCGCACTGTAGCAGTGCACCACCGGGCCGGCCCCATAAAATCAGCTGTTTTGAAGAGTGAATTTCTGTGATAAAGTCACACTGGTGGCACTTCATTCATTCATTCATTTATTCACTCGCTAATTTATGTAAAATATACATTGAGGATCTGTTGCCATAAAATCAGCTGTTTTGAAGAGTGAATTTCTGTGATAAAGTCACACTGGTGGCACTTCATCCATTCATTCATTTATTCACTCGCTAATTTATGTAAAATATACATTGAGGAT
The DNA here is from genome assembly GCF_000696425.1 of Galeopterus variegatus. NCBI lineage: Eukaryota > Metazoa > Chordata > Mammalia > Dermoptera > Cynocephalidae > Galeopterus > Galeopterus variegatus. The sequence goes on from NW_007735675.1 coordinate 2,893, forward strand.
CTGTTGCATTACTTAATACTGTGTTATGTGCTGGATACAAAAATGAATGTCACACAGGCCCTACACAAACAGGGCACACATTCACTTGTTATATTACAGATGTATAAAATGTAACTTCTGTGTAATACAGAATCATATAAAAATTCCACTGAAAGTACAGAGGAGGAAGTATTTTGTGGTTGTTCTGAAGGGAGCCTTATAACAGGTCGTGATAATTGAGCTGGATATTAAAGCTTAAAATCCCACCATAAGTGAAAAAAAAAGTAGAAAAAGATAGCATGGGAAAATAGCTTAAGATGTGACAGTATATGACACATTCTCAGAATAAATAACCCATCACGTTTTGGAAAAAGCATAGGAAGTTCTATGAGTTAAATAGTGTCCTCCTAAAAAGATATGTTGGACCCCAGAATCATACCAGAATGTGACCTTATTTGGAAATGAGGCCTTTCCAGAGATAATCAAATTAAAATGATGTTATTAGGGTAGGACCTAATCCAATATTTCTGCCATTATTCAAATGGGAATTTTGCACACAGTTGTGCTCACAGGGACAATGCTATGTGAAGATGAAGGCTGACCATAGTGATGCTTCTACAAGCCAAAGAATGCTAAAGATTGCTGGAAAACCACCAGAAGCTGGGGGAGAGGCATGGAACAGATTGCCCTTCATAGCTGTCAGAAGGAAACATCCCTGCAGACATCTTGATCTCAGAGTTTTAGCCACCAGAACTGTGAAACAGTAAATTTCTATTGTTTGTCACCCAGTTTGTTATATGCTCATATAGCAGCCCTGACAAACTAATACAGGAGGCAGGGTCATAAGTTGTAAAAGACAAGCATTAAAAGATGTGGAGGGGATAATTATTAAGACTACTAGAGCGACTGTTAAGGGGCTGGATTTTAGTGGCTTATAAGAACCACTGAAAATGGGAATGAAATAATGAGTTTGACATCTTCCAGGGAAATTCTGGCAACCTTGGGAAGAATGCATACAAGCCAGATGAGATGAAAAGTCAGGAAATTAAGAAAGAGGCTATTGTAATTATATAGGTGAGAGCCAATAAGAGACTAAAATAGAAAAGAGTAGCTAGAATGAAGATGTGGAGATGGTTTGTGAAGAAATTAAAGGCATAAAATCTGTGAGATTTACATAGCGATGACATATAGAAGGGAAGTCAAGGAAGGCATTAGATATCACTTTGGTTTAGGGGAATGCGAGGACGGTGGCACCGGGTTCAAAAACGAGAACAGTCATGGGGTAAGGAAGGGGAAGAAAATAAACTTTAGTCAGTGTTGAGATTGGTTTAAATATGGAATGGTTGCCAAATTATAAATGGGCTTGCGAGTATTCTTTGGTGAGTTTTGAACTAGATAAAAACATGAGAAAATTAACATTTTATATATAATATTATGTGTGTAATAAGAATTGAAGAAAGAGGATATGCACTAAAGGGTGTATGTAAGTGGGAATGAGGTGCAGGCAGGGGCATAGGGGAGAGTTATTTCTGAGATTGTTGCAGAAGTTCAGTCATGAGGTGATGAACTAAAAGGAAGCAATAAGGACTCTGAAATGAAATAAGTTCCTTTTAATCCAAAATACAAAGTGCACTGAAAGCAGTACAGAAGAATGTTGCTTTAATAGTTGATCTCACCTGACCATGACTTTCTAAGCAGTAAGTTTTACTTATATTTCCATAGGATGTTTACTTTGTAAATAAATATTAAAATGCTAAGAAAAATTGGCTTTCATGTTTTCTTCTTAAGTAAAGGCATGAGCTCTTTTTGCAAATTTTTTTATTGCAAAAAGATAAAACAGCTTTTATACACAAAGATAAAACAGCTAGCTACAATTTCTTAAATTATGTAGAGTAAAACATAAAATGGGAGATTCTTGACTCATACCACATACTGTTTAATGTGATATAAACTTATTACAGGTAAAACAATGCACTGGAATCCTATAAGAGAAGTACTATTAGCATACTTCCCTACAGAAAAAAAAAAACAGAAAATAAAGAAAAATCAATAAATATTTTTTGTGATATTTATGTTTAGAAATATTGATTTATCATGCTTGTGACTAATATTGAAATTTCATTGTAACCAAAAGAGCCTTACTAGCTTAAAACAAAAATGAAAACAAAAGCAAAAATAAAAATGCAAACCAGTGAAAAGGATGAAGAATAAATAGAAAAGAATTTAACAGTTTGAGTCAGAATGTATGGATTCAAAACCCACTTTAACCAATTACTAGTTGTGTGATTTGTGGGAATTTATATCTCTGAGTTTCCTCACAGGTGGAAGGTAGGCTAGAAATTAGTTGCTACAGTATTGGGTTCACAAAGGTAGGTTGTAAAGGGATAAAAACTTAAGGAGACAAATTTGGTGATTGATTCTAATTATGGCCCCAATTTTTCACATCTCCCCATATTGACGCTGTTTGGTAATATGTTCCTACACTGACTTGGAACTTGTTCGGAGACAAATTTGGTGATTGATTCTAATTATGGCCCCAATTTTTCACATCTCCCCATATTGACACTGTTTGGTAATATGTTCCTACACTGACTTGGAACTTGTTCGCTATGACTTACTTTAGCCAAAGGGTTATTAGCAAATTTGACACACCATAAGTTTGAAAAATCACTTGCATATTTCTGTTTCTATTCTTGTATTCTTGCCACCACTATGAAACCATGTACAGGCTCGCCTACAAGAGAGATGTGAGAAAGATACAGGGAGAAAAAAACAAAGCCATCCTGGGCCAGCCCACAGCCAGCCAACCACAGCATATGAGCACCATCAAGACTCTCAATTGCACAGATGACAAATGAACACAGCCAAAGCTCAGGGAACTACCTGCCACCCACACTCATGTGATCAATAATAAACGAAGAGCAATCACAGCCACTGAGTTCCCTGACTGTTTGTTACACAGTATTATCATAGTAATAGATTAATTTATATACCGAGAAAGGGAACACTGAGTATGGAAAGGAGAAATGATTGCTCTAATTGAGAAGGAAATCCTTGCCACATCTAAGACTCACTACACATGATGGACACCTAAGAACCTAGGAAACCTGACCCCCCGTCAGGAAAAGACAAAACAAAACAAAAACATATCAGTGTCTGTGAGTCGGTGTAAATGATTCCTTAAACGAAGATTTCATGTCTTAAAACTCTTGCTCCCATGGAAACTCACAGACCACCAGGCCCTAAATAGTCAATCAATAAATATTCTTTTAAAATATGATGAAAAGGCAGCAGCTTCACAGGTTCTCACAATCAATTATACTAGTAAAACAAACCTAAGTTCAGCTATCAGAATGGAAAGGTGGCCTTCATATGTTCTGTTTAGAAATAAGCTAATACTATATTTGTGTAATGCTCTAATAAATAATAATAAGTTTAGCAAATAATCTAGTAGTTTTTTTTTTTTTTAAAAAAAGCTTCCAGAAAGAAAATACATTATATACGACTAGACTGATGACAAAGTTCTCATCAGCCAGAACAGCAGAATGATACTTCAAATGTATTTTTAAAATTGGTAGGATAGAATATTAAACATGGCTTTACTATTTAGGACAAAAAATGGAATAAGTATATTTTCAAGCAGAGAATGACTGAAAGATTTTAATGGAGATTATCTCAGAAAAAAACTTCTAAATGATTTTTTTTTTTAAGTAAGAAATATTATCAGTCCAGAAGATAGGAGGGAAATGCCCAACTAATTATTTTTCAAGAATAGTCTTGTACAAAAAAATTGGTAAATATGTTTGTAATTCAAAATAAGGACTGGGCATAAATGATACAAAATATACCCAACTTCTTGATGTTAAGGAAGGGCATATATGCACCAGGCCCTAAATAGTCAATCAATAAATATTCTTTTAAAATATGATGAAAAGGCAGCAGCGTCACAGGTTCTCACAATCAATTATGCTAGTAAAACAAACCTAAGTTCAGATATCAGAATGGAAAGGTGGCTTTCATATGTTCTGTTTAGAAATAAGCTAATACTATATTTGTGTAATGCTCTAATAAATAATAATAAGTTTAGCAAATAATCTAGTAGTTTTTTTTTAAAAAGCTTCCAGAAAGAAAATACATTATATACAACTAGACTGATGACAAATTTCTCATCAGCCAGAACAGCAGAATGATACTTCAAATGTATTTTTAAAATTGGTAGGATAGAATATTAAACATGGCTTTACTATTTAGGACAAAAAATGGAATAAGTATATTTTCAAGTAGAGAATGACTGAAAGATTTTAATGGAGATTATCTCAGAAAAAAAACTTCTAAATGATTTTTTTTTAAGTAAGAAATATTATCAGTCCAGAAGATAGGAGGGAAATGCCCAACTAATTATTTTTCAAGAATAGTCTTGTACAAAAAATTGGTAAATATGTTTGTAATTCAACATAAGGACTAGGCATAAATGATACAAAATATACCCAACTTCTTGATGTTAAGGAAGGGCATATATAAAATATCAGAGAAAAATTAATGCAGAAAGTAGAGCAAGGACATGAGAATTAAAGCTAAGATNAAATATCAGAGAAAAATTAATGCAGAAAGTAGAGCAAGGACATGAGAATTAAAGCTAAGATCTGATTTTCATTCAGTATGATAGTGATGACTAATTTGTTTTAACTACATATGTGAATTAAAATTTAAGCATAACTCTTAAAAATGAAATAATTAGAATTTATAATTTCTAACCGGTAGGAAAAATAAAGGGTAAGGAAGGATGGTTCAGAAAACAGAAACAAAAAAAACAAGGAAAAGTAAATAATTAGAAGTCACAATATTAGATGATTGCAAAAATTAAATATATCAGTAATAATTATAAATACATAAGGAGTAAAGGTATGTATTGAAAACCAAGTAGCTTCAAATGGGATAGAAAACATCCAGTTATAAGATATTTATAGAAATAATGTCTCAAAATATATAATGACTCAAAAAGTTTGGCAATAGAGAATGAGAAAAGATACACTGAGTAAAACTAACCAATGTGATATCCAGGGTGCAATATTAGTACATCCTTAAAGGTGTTATTAAGGATGAAGTATCCTTATTAAAGACATAATGATAAAAAACTATTCACTTGAATTATATAACAATTCAGATACAGTCTTGATCTAACAGCTGAAACTCAAAATTAGAAGCAAAAGGCAAAATTACGAATATATTTTAATAAATCCATAGAGACAGATATTTTAATATCTGCCTCTCAGAAATTAACAAAAATTTTAACAGTAAATAATGGTTTGATTTTGTAAATATATAAAATCTTGTATTCACAATTATAATATATATCTAGATAAACCTATATTTAAATCTCCATATCTATATCCCATTCCATTCAATCACACATAGAAGATTTATCTGAATTAACAATCAAATTAACCCCCTTAAATAAAATGGATAATACCTTTGAAAGATAACTAGCTTGCAACACTGACTGAAGAAGAAAAGGAAAACTAGAATAGGATTTTAATTATTAAAAAATTGAATGGATTAAACATTTACCACAGCTTCTCCCTCCACACACACAAGTATCAAGCACAGATTGTTTTACGGGCAACTTTTACCAAAACTTCAAGAAGCTGATAACCTCAGTTTACACACTTGTTCCAAAAGACAGAAATAGAAGAAATGTTCTCCAAGATGCTTTATACAGCTAATATAACTTGATATAAAAAGATGAAATAAAGAATAAAACAAAATAATATTTTAGGCCAATTCCACTTACAAATGAGATGCAAATGTGCTGCATGAAATTTTATCTAACTAAGTCACAATGTAAAAGTTATTCTAGGATCTCAAGAATGTGTTATTTTTACTGTAATTCCTAGGATCCTGGCCCTAATCCACCATGTGACTGAAATATTATAAACCAACATGTTAGTATCAACCTTCCTTTTTATATTATTCTATCAACTGCTTCATGTATAGTCACAATTTGGAAGAGTTTGGCAACACGGATTGGTTTTAATAATTGCAGTTTACTATTCAATCACTTTTCTAAGTACCTCTGTATAAATTCTCTTGTCATCAAAACAATCTGCACAGTAAATGAGATGAATAAATGGAGGATCTGGAAAATTAATTGAAAATAAGAATGGCTTCATTGGGTTACTTCATGTCAATTACCTAAACCTCTTAAGTAGCGGAGTGATCTTGAAGAACTGGATCCAGATTTCAGATATACGTTTTCCTGTTAACATACTCACTCATTCACATCTTGGGTGTCTTCAGATTATGCAATATCACTGCCTGTTACAGTTTCATGAATACACATCAAGACATATTTACTAAAGTGCAGTTCCAGAGGCAGAGTTTCAATAGTAGGGACATTATACCTTCAATGTTATGAATATGCTAATTTTTCTGTAAAAATCAAGCAAGGAAACCTAATTTTATGTTTAAAAATAAATGTGCAAAAACAAATCTGTTGAAACACATAAATACAACTGGATATCTAGTGGAATATTTTGCATAGTAAGAATATGTCCTGAGACCAAGGTTCATATTCTTATAAAATTTATACTATGAATTCTAGGTACCATACTGAATTAAGTGACTGCACAAAGAAGATCAGGTTATGAGTTTTAAGTACATGTACATTAATCTCTGTTCTGCACACCTTGACGTTACATTTCCAAATAAAAAATAATCTAATATTGTGTCACCCAAAAAATTCCCTATGCTGAGTTTTTACTATTTATCCTTTCTCTGAATGAGAGAGAAAAATCAGGCAATATAATAATTCAAAGTTACTATGCATAAAATAGCATGCTTACGAGATGAGATATTTGAAGAATTATATAAAGCCATGGCTACACTCACATTGTGGCATGCTACATATATAGTGATACAAAAAGTTATTTTGTGACTATAGATGCTCACTTTACAATCAATGATCTTGATTCTGGTTTAATATAAAAGGGATGTCCTTAGCACACTTACCACAGTGCTTATTAAGTCATCAGAAACATATTACTGGTACATAATTAATTTTTCTCTCTCTGAATGTTAGGACTTACTCTTATTTTCTGTACTCCAGTCATCAATCGCTTAGTTTCCCTCTTTTTCCCTTATAGTAACAGCCTTGTAATTGTCTTTAAGTCCATTTTACCACCCTCTAACAATCTTCCATATGAGCTGTCTTACTAAAATTCAAATATAATCATGTTTCATTCATGGTTAAATCACTCCAATGGTTTCTCATTGCCCTGAGGGGGGAAAAAAGAGCCGAAACTCTTTAGTATGGTATATAAGACACTTTATGTTCTGACCTTAGCTCACTTCACTGTGGCCACCTCACAGTGTTACAGTCTAGCCATACCCTGAAATAGGGTGTATTATATTGTAATGTTCTATAACTTCTCTATGTACCTGATGATAAATAAAATGCAAGCTTAAAT
>NW_007735675.1:10434-20032 GCF_000696425.1 Galeopterus variegatus
ATTGTGTCACCCAAAAAATTCCCTATGCTGAGTTTTTACTATTTATCCTTTCTCTGAATGAGAGAGAAAAATCAGGCAATATAATAATTCAAAGTTACTATGCATAAAATAGCATGCTTACGAGATGAGATATTTGAAGAATTATATAAAGCCATGGCTACACTCACATTGTGGCATGCTACATATATAGTGATACAAAAAGTTATTTTGTGACTATAGATGCTCACTTTACAATCAATGATCTTGATTCTGGTTTAATATAAAAGGGATGTCCTTAGCACACTTACCACAGTGCTTATTAAGTCATCAGAAACATATTACTGGTACATAATTAATTTTTCTCTCTCTGAATGTTAGGACTTACTCTTATTTTCTGTACTCCAGTCATCAATCGCTTAGTTTCCCTCTTTTTCCCTTATAGTAACAGCCTTGTAATTGTCTTTAAGTCCATTTTACCACCCTCTAACAATCTTCCATATGAGCTGTCTTACTAAAATTCAAATATAATCATGTTTCATTCATGGTTAAATCACTCCAATGGTTTCTCGTTGCCCTGAGGGGGGAAAAAAGATCCGAAACTCTTTAGTATGGTATATAAGACACTTTATGTTCTGACCTTAGCTCACTTCACTGTTGCCACCTCACAGTGTTACAGTCTAGCCATACCCTGAAATAGGGTGTATTATATTGTAATGTTCTATAACTTCTCTATGTACCTGATGATAAATAAAATGCAAGCTTAAATGGATTCAAAGTGGATGATGTGCAGAAGGTGTCTGGACAAGAGAGAATGAATGCAGTTGAGACCTATGCCATGAAAGGCCTTGCAAGCTACTTTAGAGAGTCTAGACATCCACATACTTCAGAATAACCCGTAGGAGTTGTTTTCATGTCAGTCATCACCAAAAAGCATTCTTCAGGGAGCCTCTTGATTCAGAGAGCTTCATGCCATGTCCTTAGAGACTGTTTTCTCTTCTTTTTTTCTTCTTTTTTTTAAGGTCTTTGTTTCTCTCTAACTTCTGCCTAGCTTTTAATCTCCCTTAGAGAGGAGAAACTGTTAACAAATTTGTGGAGATCTATGATATTGACCTGAACTTGTTGGCAGGTTCCCTATAGCTGTGCCCTCCTGCACTGTCTCTCAGTTTCTCATCTCATCCTTGGATGCACCGAGTGAGTCCATTGGCCGTGGCATGCTCTGAAGACTTTGTTGACTTGAGCCCCTTCCCAACTTGACTTACTTTCTCAGTGTTGCTAGCCATACAACTAATATTCATCTGCGGTGAGAGAGAATCGTATAGTATAAGGTTGTTTTGTGTTTGTTTTTGTTTTTAAATGCTGTCTTGACCTAGTTTTGAGGCTGGGCTAGAGATGAGTTAGTTCCCCTTCTTGAGCAGCTAATTAAATTCACACTCCAACTCCTTTTCTTATGGGGTTCTCACATTCCACGGCTACTATGCACCTGTCCAACTGACTGCAGGACCAGGTACTAGACAAGTAGGGACAGACTGTATGCTTCATCTCAGACCCCCTAAAATTGTTCAAACTAGCCAATCCACAGGGAGTTCATGAAACCTATCCAACTCCAACCTGATTACCATACAAAAAGTGCAGTTCCAGTTCTACAGTTCCAGCTTGCTATTTTCCTGCCCATGGGTGCAACCTCCTGTGTGCCCTGCCTGGCAGCCCTCTCATGTTCAGAACTATAAGTAACAAAGAGTTCTGACTTCCATGTGTCAGAGTGTAATTGCATTGTGTCTTTCCATCAGAAATAAAGAATGAAATTCTACAAAACATTGTAAGAGGAAAATAGGAAGGTAGGAACGTGTGTTTATCTTGCCTCCAAGACCAGTGTTCTAACCAAACTTTTACAAAGGCTCTATATAAGATGTTCCTTAGGGCTGCTCGTTTGCAGAAAAACTACTTTGTTTCTCATATAATTTCCCTTTTTCACATATATTTTCTGTAATAATCCCAACAGAGATTAAAGAACAAAGCCACTATAAAAAGCAGAAAAAGATTTCAGTTTTACTGGGTCCTTGATGATAATGTTATCACAATATTAACAAAGCTTTCCCTATATCCTGACACATTGGTGTAGGGCTTGTAGTTGAACAGGTGTACACTCAAGCGCACAAGGACACACATCTGGGAAAAAGCAGGATGTGGGGAAACTAAGATCTTTGTAGGACTCTGGTAATTGGTGTCAACAGACTTGAGAATGTCAAGCCTTTTTTTTGACATAATTGATCTCTTTGCTCGGCTGAATCTAAATGATTATCTAAGGAAAGAAAGATTTTATTTCAGCAGATAAATAGATGGTTAAATAGTTAAATGGAAGTACACTCTGAACGTAGTATAGAAGTTTAAGCAAAACCCGTGGAATTTAAGGCAATATTTACGGATAACTACATAATAGCTTGTATTGCTTCTCTTCAGGGCTCTCAGAGAATTCCAAAACCATGTATTTAGGGCTAAGAAAGCACCGAGTTTCTGTAACTTCTACGTGGAAATGTAAATAATCACTGGATTGAAAATGTTTCCCATAACAGTGTAGTTATCTAAATTATAGGTAATGGGTGAATAATCTAATTGATTTTGTTATAATGTCCTAGATAGTGAATAATGGTATACTGTATATAAATAGGTGGTTGACAAAGACAGGCTTCACTTGTACATCTCATCAGAAAATGATCCAGAGTAGAAGTGAAGTAAGAACTAAAGCGGTAAGTGTTTACTTTTAATATGGCTTAAAAATGTCATTCAACACCAGCCTAGAAAGGTCTTGAACTGTGACATAGAAATGCTGTAAAGATCAAAAGCTGAATGAAAAAATTCTAGGGGGTTCTAAGGAATGTTTTATCCAGGAAAGCAAATTTCTCTAGTATGGCATTAATAGAGTCTTCCATATGGACAAAATTGGAGAGAAGAAATTAAGAGAAAATCCATGAGTGTAGGTCATTGTTTTTTGCTCCTTAAACAGACCTTCATTGAGTTTTATTTCCACACTGCATTTCACTTGAAAATAATGACAATTCTATAGCGAAGGAATTTTCTTTTGCTGTTTTCAAGAGGAAAATTATATTCAGGGAGGTTAAGTGACTTTGCCAAAGTGGCTCCTCAAGGCTGGTTCATGAGAAAGAATCAGAACTGACTTCTCCAAATCCAGTACAATTCCCATGACCTCAAGCTATCACTAAAGATAGATTTCACACGAATGTTCCTTTGAGAAGAAACAACACATTGCAGAAGGTCCAGTTTATTCTGTATGAGTTATTTCTATACTTGAATGTTTAGCATTCTGAACTATGAACAAATAGATTGTGTTTTATTGGCTGTCATTTTTTAAAACCTTTGCCTTTACAAAAATTCTGCACATAAACATCAGTCTCTATGATAAGAGAAACCAAGGGAAAGAGTTGCTGCCTACACTTCAGCCAGGATTTTAAATAGTCTTTATGGTCCTAGGGGTTGTAAGTAATGCAGAGAATCACAAAGGATGATAACATTCAGGAACAAAGTCAGAGATATCTGATCCACTCTCCCCTCTCCACCAGGAGATTCCCTTCTGGAATCCTCTTCTCTCAAAACTATAGAGGATGACCTTATTTTTAAAATAAATCCTTCTCCATACAAGCTTATTATGGGCATTTCCAATTAAAGCCTTCCATTTTGTCTGCACTTCTCTATTCCTACTCATAATTTTCTTATTGGAATTTGGGAGCCCTTCTAAAGCTATGACAGTTCTTCCAGTCTCATCAAATCAAAGTGAGCAAAGGAGGACACATTGGCCCTGAGGAAAGAAGGCAGAGATAAAAGTTAGTAATGAAATGTAATGATTTAGAAATGCAAACCAGTTTAATCTCTACAGCAGTCAATTAAATTATAATTCTAATGGGACTTTTTCATGACTATAAAAAATAATTTAATGGTCTTATTTAAGAATTTTGACTGGAAGTAGGAGTAATAATAATGAATTAAATATGAAGTTTTGATTACAATGAATTCATTCTTCAAAATGATAATTAATATTTAAAAAATAAAATTCTACATACAAATAACTAAAATGAGCATAGGCTAGGTCATAAAGTGCATATAAGCTAATAATATAAGTCCATAAATTACTTATAAATGGGGAATAAATACAACAGAAAACTCATGCGCAATGATAGCAACAGATGAAATCTGAGGAACTTCAATTTAATGCTTTTTCTCATGATTGCACTACCTATTAACCATCTCTTTGATATCACTAGTCTTGTGAAATGAACTATTATATAAATGTGTAAATTACAAAACAAACACACAGTGAGCAAATTTCACAGATGCTTCAATAGCTTTTATGCAAGATGTCACAAAGTGTTATAACAGGTGTGGCAGTTCGTATTTTGTTTTGTTTTGATGCAGATTTATGAATAACACCACCACAGGACTAATATAATAGTAATAATATATAATAGAATAATAGAATTATAATCAAAAAGACAGTGAATAACAAATGCTGGCGAGGGTGCAGAGAGAAGGGAACGCTCCTGCACTGATGGTGGGACTGTAAATTAGTACAACCACTATAGAAAACAGTATGGAGTTTTCTCAAACAACTATAGATAGATCTTCCATACGATCTAGCAATCCCACTTCTGGGTATATACCCAGAGGAATGGAAGTCCTCATGCCAAAGGGAACACCTGCACTCCCATGTTCATCGCAGCTCTGTTTACAACAGCCAAGACATGGAACCAACCTAAATGTCCATCGATGGATAATTGGATAAGGAAATGGTGATATATGTATACCATGGAATACTGCTCTGCCATAAATAAGAATGAAATTCTCCCATTTGCAACAACATGGAGAAGCCTAGAGAAAATTATGTTGAGTGAAATAAGCAAAGCACAGAGGGATTAATATCGCATGTACTCACTCATAATTGGGAGCTAAGAGAGAAAGAAGGAATGAAAGAAGGACCACAGTGGTGTGTTGGACTTGCAGAAGGAGAGAACATACCTTTGGATACAAAGTGGAGTGGGTAGGGAAATTGGGGATAATTGGGTGGGGGACATGGAATACAAATGTAATTTTTGGTAATGGGCATGCTGCCAGTATGAATCAGGCCTTCACATCTTAGGCACGAGGGATGACCATCAGCTTTGTATCTCATGAATATTCACAACCAATAAAAAACGACTAACACCTAATAAATAAATAAATAATAATGGAGTGGCTTTGAGAAGAAATAAAAGCTTTCACAGAATGATAAACAGATTTTTTTTTAAATGTAGAAAGCACAAAAAATTTGGGAAAAGGGATAAACATAACTTTAATTTATACACACCTAAATCACTGCTGTTTGTGTTAAAGCAAGCACTAAACCAAGATAAGTATGTGTCTATAAGTTCTAAATATCATTCTANGGAAAGATGCTCAACAACACTAATGAACAGGGAAATGCAAATTAAAACCACAATGAGATATCACTTCACATCTGTTAGGATTATCAAAAAAATAATAGATAACAAGTGTTGGACAGGATGTGGAGATAATGCAACCCTTGTACACAGATCGTGGGAATATATATTTTTATAGCTTTTATAAAAACAGTGGGGAGGTTCCTCAAAATTTAAAAATATAACTATTAATGGGATCCAACAATTCCACATATATATATATATATACACACACATATACACATACACCCAAAGAAATTGAAAGCAGTATCCCAAAGAGATATCTGCACTCCCATGTTCACTGCAGCACTATTCACAGTAGCCAAGATATGGAAACAACCTGAGTGTCTTTCAACAAATGAATGGAAAAAGGAAATGTGGTGTGTGTGTGTTTGTGTGTGTGTACACGTGTGTGTGTGTGTGTGTATGTATATACACACAATGGAATACTCTTCAGCCATAAAAAGAAGGAAATCCTGCCATTTGTGACAACATGAGTGAACCTGGAAGACATCCTGCTAAGTGAAATAAGCCAGAGACAGAATGATAAATACTTTATGACCTCCCTTATATTTAGAATCTGGAAAAAAAAAAATCAAATTCACAGAAATGGAAAGTAGAAGGGTGGTTACAATGGGCTGGGGGTGGAGGAAAAATGGAGATATTGGTCAAAGGGTACAACTTTTGGTTATAAGATGAATAAGTTCTAATTTACATTTTAATTTATAATTTGAGTATAAGATGAATAAATTCTATTTACCGTGAATATAGTTAATAATAATTATTGTATTTTTGAAATTATCTGAGAGTAGTTGTGAAGCATTCTCACCTCAAAAAACAAAACTAACCAAAAAACCTTGGAACTATGCTAGTTGATGGTATGTTAACTAGCTTGATTGTGGCCATCTTCTCACATTCTACACGTATATCATCCGTTGTACACTTTAAATACATACAATTTTTATTTGTCAGTCATACCTCAATAAAGCTGTAAAAAGAGAACATTACCATTAAGACGTCTTTGTACATGATTTGTATACACGGCTTCTATTTACTTCCATAAAATAGTGTCAATCTGATGCTGTTTATCATAAAATGCAATAATATCATTTTGCTTTTTTGAATGGACATGTCTTAGATTAGGCAAGTGGGATGTATAAAGAACCTTGAATAAAGATTAAGCCTCAAAAATATTTATAGAATTTTCAAAATTTTGGCCACATATTTTCCAATTCTGTGGTGGGTGAACGTCCATGGTAATCCCGTGCTCCTTTACTAGACTAGATATCCACAGGTATCCCCCTAGGAATCATAGTTTAATATCCTCCTCTTTAAATATGAATGGGTTGGGAAATGTTTTCAAGACATACCCTCACATATCACCCCAGCACTTTTGCCTGATCTCTTAGTCACGTCAAGGTCTACTCGACCCCATTACCTTCACCGGGAAGCCTTTCTTTAGTTACCTCCCAGATCCAGATTTCACGCCTCTGCCCTCACTGGTTCCTTAGCATCTGGTGCACACGTATCCTGTGACTGAAATTGTATCTTTGCTAACATACTTTTTCTTTTCTTTTTTTTTTTTTTAACCAGATTGTGATTTTTTCAACTCTGCCTTTTTTTTTTTTTTTTTTTTTTTTAACATTTTTACATCTGGGTACCAGCCAGCATCTGACAGTCAGTGTTCAATAAACGTCAAATGAATGAATGAATGGAATGAATGATTTAAAGAAAGAAGATGTGGAACATATGGAGTTTATATCACTCAGATCCTAACCAGGTGACCGTATGTCTCTCTGCCCAGTTTACTATACTACTACTAATAATAGTTAACATCAACAAATGAATTATGATGTTTTGACATTGTGTCCATCATTTATTTATTCCTGTAGGCTGGGTAACACTAACATCAGGGCCACACTGTGACCACAGAGACAAATAAAATTAAGTTTATTGATGTTAAATAAGTGGTTCAAGACTACACTGCCTTTTTGGAACCTGATTAACTTGACTCCAATATGTGCACTCTTTCTATTATGCCATGATGCCTTCTTTTTTTAATTGAAACTCTACATATTCTATTTGTATAATCTAAATATTCATATATTTATAAAACATGAAAGAAATGACAGTTTTCTTCTGTTTTGATCAATGTAATGATTTGTTAAGACAGAGTCCCACTCCAATTCAAAAACAACAACAAAAAAAATCATAAAAGAAAAAGGTAAAGCCACCAATCTCATATTTCATCTGTTGTGGTTTTCATTTTTAACTAAATAGTAATCAAATTAGTAACATGAGATATTTTGTTTATAAAATATTATGTGTAGTGATTGGCCTTAATTTAGTTTGCTGATTTCTAGTTTACAAAAAAAAAAAAAATAATAATAGTATCACTGTTGGTTTGTATGTGGTGATTCCAAATGTTGCTCAGAATGTTGTAATACTTTCGGGTATTCACAATGACAATACTTTTCATTGTAATGTTGTGGAGGTGACAGGTAAGCAGACTTTATTTTTAGTTAAAATTCCCATACTCTTACTAACTTTGCCTTTTTCAAATTCCCCAAATCCCAGATTCTCCTAATTATTTAAACACACGTACACACACATACACACATATGCACCTATATACGTCTTTATCACATTTCACAAATACAGTTATTTGAAGAGGAAGGCGTCTTCTCTTTGACATTTTTCAGTCCTATTGAGCAGTACTCACAGAGGGAAATCCACAGGCATTTGTCTTCAATGCAATCATTTGTAACCTGTTTGGATAATTGAACTGTCAACTTGGCCCCAGTCAGGATCCCTTGGCCATTAGATATTTGTTTGCTTTGTAGTAGTCAGTGCTTCTGTTTTAATATGCCTTGTTAGTGCAAATAGCACTGCCTCAAAACTGCTATTAAAGAGAAAAAATACTCAGTGCTACATAAGAGAATAAATTGCCAACATAATGTATATATAATTGAAATGATAAGTAATCTGTCACCAAATTTGACAAATCAGTTTTATTTCTGTCACCAGAAATCTTCAGCCTGACTTTATTTATGCTGCAGCTGTCTTTGTTAAGCATAAAAATTTTAAATTTTAATATTTCCATATGTAGTAAATTGATGTTTTATAACCTGATTTGTTCCAGAATAGTACCAAAATTATTAGCAGTTGGGTGGAAATATAATGCATTTGTGCAAATCTACGAATTATTTATGCTTCTTTTGATGGTAGATTGGTCCTTAAAAAAACAAAACAGCTAAACATTTTCCATACAAGTTCACATTATCTTTTGACACATCTTTTACAATGAGTGCTGGGTTCAGTGTGACCATGAATGACACTGGCAGGCCAAAAGGTCAAGAAGTTTTGGGTGCACAAATAGCTAATACTGTCTCAGACTGATCAAGAATAGAATCTCAGATTCAATACAGGAAGTAAATAATAAAGTTGCTTGTCCCATCAATTCATAAACCACAAAAATTAAACCAAAATTTATTATAAGAAAGACACCCCTTCTACAGTTTAGGGAAAGAGAGGCTCTTTGACAAGCCTACATACCTCCGAAAAACTGGCTCAACGTTGCATAAACATGTTTTTTTGCTGGAAATTGCCAAAGTTGCAAAGACATGGTTTATTGTCAACAGAAGAATAAGGCAAGGAAAATGAAATGCATCCTGCTTCTCTAAGTTAGAACAATTATCTTTCCCTTCATGACCCTCTACAGGAAAATTAAAAGGGAATTTCCTGCTTTTTGAGTGCACATATGTACCTGCTCAATGAATTCTTCAACACATGGTTAATAAAATATAGTACTTGAAATAACTTGTTTTTTCTGCCTACTTATTTAACATTTATAGCACTATTAGAGGGTTGTTATATATCTATATTGACCCCCAAATAGCATTCCTAGGCCTCCTAGGAAACAAGACATACAATATAAATTTTAGATCATCAAGAAGCTACTCTTTCTACCCTCATTATCAAATCTGCCATAGTTTATTTGGACCTTATATCCTCAAACTATTAGCACAGTACTTTGATAACTCTGAAAATGTAAACTGCTCTCAGGTGTACTCTGCTATTGATGTCTTTTACATAATAGTAGAGGCTGAGGAATCCAAAACAGTAGATTTGGGAAAGTGCAAATTAGAAATTAG